>NC_090909.1:12512838-12560338 GCF_040956055.1 Brachionichthys hirsutus
GACGGCACGCACCAGATCCCGCCGGCTGAGCCGGGAGGATGGCGGCGGGGTCTCCTTTACGAACATCAGGAACTGCGTCACATGTCTCAGGTAGTGGAGGCTCGTTGTTAGCACGATGGATCTCCCTTTGAGGGCCGCGACCCATCTGGAACACAAGCGCAAACTTGCTCCAATAAACAGAAACACAATAAAGGAAAAAAAATCCAGTTGAGCCACAAACCCCAGAAGCCGGTCCGGGTCCCTCAGGAACAGCAACTCGGCCAAATCCGTTTTTCCATCGGCCATGTGGCCGATGAAGCGGCGGATGCGGCAGACCTTGGACCTGGTTTTGTTCCTGAGTTTGGGTGTTGGGTTGGGGCCCTCTGAGTGCATCCGGAAATCCTCCAGAAGCTTGTCTGTGAAAAGACGCGACGTGACTAACGTATGAGGCCAGGCCCTTAACGCTTCTATCACAGCGTAGCGGTGGATCAATGTACTCACTGAGGACAGGGACGTGGTCTGGGAAGGGCTTGGGGTCACTAGAGGGTCCGGGGGTCATCGCGGTGACAGAGGTGGTGGTGGCTGAGCAAATTGCAGCCCGGTGCCTCTTCAGCCGCTGAATTTCCCGATCCAGCACCTTGATCCTCTTAAACAGCTTCTGATCGTGGAGCCGAGCAACATCCAGTCTGTTGGTCAGATCCACAGTCGCTGCTCTCAGCTGCAGGCAAGACCGGCAGGGCGGGCTGGCCTGCTCCTCGGGGGCCGCTTCGACTTGGAGCGCTGCAAAGTGAGTCGTATGTTTTGAATATTTATTTGCACACAACAAATCAAACAGTCAGACAAATACAAAGGAAACTGTTCAGGTGAGATCAGAAAACCCCACGGGGCTGATAAAGGTGATCTCACCTCATTACAACACTAGTAAAATAAAACATTCATAAACTAAACAGTAGTAGATACAAAGTAGGGTGTAAATATAAAGATTAACTAGAGCAGATCCCTGAATAATTAAGGAACCCTCAGGTGTGTGTGTTCAATCACTCTACCTCTCTGCTCATGGATGTCCAATGAAGATACCATGGGGACAGCGGGGTTTGAAGCTCGGAGCTCCCGCAGCCTCCCCAGCACCACCGTCCTCTTGACGGCCTCAAGGAGGCGAGCGCGCTCATCCAAAGACAGCTCCGTGTGGCTGTGGATGTGTCTGTCCAGGCGGGTGGACTGCAACTGGCATCCTGCTACGGGACACGGCTCCCGGCGCACATCCACTCGCCCGTTGGTAACCAGCAGCAGGAGTTTCCTCTCCTCGAGGTTCAGCACCTTATGGGTGACCCTAAGGTGCTGGCTGATGCCACAGAGTTGCTTCAGGCAGATGGGACAAGCCCAAAACATTTTATCTGAGGGAAGGAAAAAGGGAAAGTGTGTGTGCACAGCGAAAATGATTCTGGACTTTATCCTAAAGCAGTGGTTCTCAAATGGTGGGGCGAGACCCCCTAGGGGGGTGCGGTGCGATGTCAGAAGACCTGACTTCCTCATTCTGCTAAAAGCAAAATTCTTTTTTCATTTTGGTTTTGTAGGTTAAAGTGTTTTATATTTTGTGCTTCCTAGTTAATGTTGCTGATCAATTTTAATTTATTATTATTTATTGATGTTATTTAATTTAATTTATTATTTAATTTTATAAATTGTAGTTTAAGGATTAAAATGTCAGGCAAACTGATGCACTTCAAATATTTTCTGTTGCAGTCTTAAAAAATGGTAATAAAGTTATTCTTTGTTGTAAGTTGATCTATATTTCTTTCTTTTTCATATTTCTTTGTATGTTAATAAGGATACAAGAGTGTTGTTTTTTCGGGAGGGGGCGCAAAAAAATGTTTTCTTCCTAGGGGGGCGTGACAGAAAATAATTGAGAAGCACTGTCCTAAAGTGACTTCTGAACGTATTGCCAGTGTATGTCCGTAAGTAGCAGCAGAAACAAAGGCCTGGTCACACTTGAGAGCCTACAGTGAGCATGCAGTGGAGAGTGGCCCGTTAAATGCACCCCCAGCCCCTGAACCCCCCCCCACTCATTTGGCACATATGCGGTAACTGGACATAATATTGTCCATTTGGACCCCCCCCCCCACCCTCTCCTTGCTTCACCAGGCCCCCAAAGGTACCACAGGCAGGCGGGGATACACCCCTCTGTATAAAATGCTTCCCACATGTTTCACAACTGTATGGCTTCTCACCTGTGTGAACTCTCCTGTGTTCGTTCCAGCTCCTATTTCTAGTGAAAGCTTCACTGCATATGCAAACATACGGTGTCCCTCGTCTGTTATTCCTGCTGTGGGATTGAAGTGTCTCACCTCTCTTATCATGACTTGCACATACATCACAGCCGTGGGACAAGAGCAGCTGGTCAATCGCTGCTGCCCCTACGACAGAAGAAATAACTGGCATGTTGCCTCCAGACTCTTCGGATGCTGCATCATCAGATTTCAAGTACGAAGTTTGACCATCATTCTGGTCACTCTGTTCACAAGGAGTCAACATGAAGGTTCCAGTCTCCTGCTTCAGTCCAAGCCGCTCTCTCTCCTGACTGGTGGGGATTTCTTCCTGCTCCTCTTTCACACGGGGAGGCTCTGGGTCCTCTTTGTCCACCCTGGAGCACACCTCCTGCTGATCAGCAGGAACCTCCTCCTCCTCCTTACAGACATGTTGCTTTGGACAGCCTGAGAACAGAAAAAAATGGACACTACTGTGATGAAAGAAATGCAGAAATGCAAAGAAACTAGAAGCAGACAAGATTCAAACAATCAATTTCTTGACTCTCACCTTTATCTGATTTAAAAAAAATAGAGCACACACACACACACACAGGATGACATTCCCCCCCTCACCCACTTCAGTTCTTTTATTAACGTGAATCACCATGTTTGGGTTGGTCTCAAAGTAGGGCTGCACGATATGGCCCAAAACCAAGAGAGGCACACAACATACATCTCAATATTCTGTATAAAATGTCAAATTCAACACCTTGAAGCATAAAATTATACGAGTATAATAACTGAAGCAGACCCTTCTGTTGGATTGTAAATTTACTTGCAAAGGGGGGGGGGGGCACAATCAAGTTACTGTATTTTCACGACCTTACGACGCACCCGGTGATTCAGCGCAGTCTCATTAACAGCTGATTTTTCGGTATTTCAAACGTACAAAGGGCGCGCGGATCAAAAGGCGCCGGCATGATAGGTGCAATAAAGCAGGAGCAAAACTGAGTTTGGTACTCACATCTTTAATCGTCATCAATCAAACAAGCATACTAGTGCGCGTTTTCCAAAATAGAGCCGGAGCAAAACAGAGTCATTAATCAAACCCAAATTGTTCCTGTTTGCTGATGACTCAGCACTCCTGATTTCGGGAGAGGACAAAGTGCAGGTTGAGGAGGCTCTCAGCTCTGAGCTCACCAGAATCCGTACTTGGCTTACCGATAACAAACTGTCACTACATCTTGGTAAAACCGAATCGATTCTTTTTGGGTCTAAACACTCTCTACGTGAGATAAACGTTAATGATTTCAAGGTCACAGTCGATAATACAGTCATCTCCAGCAAAGAAGAGATTACCTATTTGGGCTGTGTTCTTGACAAATACCTGTCTGGTGATAGTATGGCAACTAAGGTGATCAAAAAAGTCAATCAGAGAACAAGAGTTTTGGGCAGAATGTCTACTTTTGTCTCCGGACGCTTGCTGGAGCCCTCGTTCAGCCCCTCTTTGACTATGCTAGCACCTCCTGGTACTCCAACATCAAAGTGTCCCTGAAAACCAGGCTCCAAACCTCCCAAAACAAACTGATTTGGCTACTCCTCAATCTGGGGCCCATGACCCACCTTCTTCCTGGACATTTTGCTAGCCTAAAATGGCTCAGGGTAGAAGACAGGGTTAAACAACTCAAAATGGGATTGGCATTTAAAATAGTCAATGCAGCTCTGCCCTCAGTCCCCTCAATCCCTGCATACCTGAATAAACACCTCCACAGATTTAGTGACACCCACAGCCACAACACTAGAGGGAGCTCAAACAACAACCTGATTACCCCCTCCTATAGGACTAACATGGGTAAATCATCTTTTTACAATACTGCCCCCTAATGGTGGAACTGTTTGACTCCCGCCCTCAAAACATGCACCTCTTTGGCCTCCTTCAAAAAGGCCCTAAAAATACACCTTTTAGGGGGACAGAAACGGAGATAGTCATCACGACTCTCTCCGGGTCAAACCCCCCCTCCTTTTTTTGTCCACCTACGTTGCACGTATTAATTGCTTTAGTAATTTATTGTAATTTATGTAAGTATTTATTGTCATTTTGCATCAGTGGTGTAATTTATTTTAGATTAATTGTTAGTTTGCATTGGCGGTGTAAAAACATTTTATTTTTGTTTTTCTAATGTTACGTTGCATCAATTGTGTAATTTAATATTGGTTTTATTTTTATTTGTATTGTTAATTGTGGATGATTTATGTACGAAGGACTTTCAACGGAAACAAGCCCGCAAGGGCTTTTTTGAAATGCTCCTCTTAGACCGGATGTTTGACTGTATTTGTACTTGTACTGTAATACATGCTACTGTGTGACTGTATTTGTACTGTAATACATGCTACTGTGTGACTGTACTTGTACTCTAACATTCTATCTACTAAATATATTCATCATCATCGAAGTCCTCATCCTCTGTTTCTGTAGTGAACAGCTGCGCTAGATCTCCGTCAAACATGCCGGGCTCTTTCTTCACTGTCAGAATCTCTTTCCGTGCCGTGCGGCGCCTCGGAAATGAAGCCGGCTTCACAGAACAACAATGCTAGCAGACAGTTAGCCGAAGCAGCTACAATCCAGTCAAACGGTGGCGCTGCGCTGCCTTCCACTCTGAGTGGAACTGTGTTCTCCTGCTATCCAGCGCTCCCACGCAGCCCGCAGTTTAACGTTGAACGGTTGGAGTTCTTTGGTTAATCCACCGGGGATGACGATGATAAGCTAGCTTGCTAGTTAGCCCGTTAGCGCGTTAGCTAGCTTCACTCCGGTTTAGACCGTATCGGTGAGATTGTCGCGCACGGAGTTGCCTATCTCAGGAGCCGAGTTTCTGCAGGTCTTCTTCTTGCTTCCTCATCTTCCTCCATTGATTCATTAATGCTGGATTCTCTCTCCGCTGCTCTATTCCCGTGTTCTGCTGCGGGACCGACAGCCTCGGCAGCCACTTCCGTCAACACGCCATAATAGTGTAACGTCAACCACCCATAGCCCCCTAGGGATCATTACAATAGTTTACTATGTGCAGCGTATCACTCCGCGAGGCGCCTGACTGAGTCCGCCTTACAACAACAAATAGGCCGCGCGGACCAATGGACGCGCGGCACATTTTGAAAAAAATCTAAGACTTTTAGGCGCGTCCTACGGGTGTGAAAATACGGTAATTTAAGTTCAGTTTATTCCAAACCGGGCTGCTGCACTCACAAGATTTTAAGCGCTAAAACTAAGTAATGGCATGGGAGTGGTCGCTTCGGTGTATTTCCTGGTTTCTCTGTTTTATGAGACGTGGACGTGCAGGGTTGGAGGGATTCTTCGTTTGGAAGTGCCATTTCAGGTGGTGAAATACATTTTGTGGTACGGCTACCTTCGGTGCTACGGTTTAGCGGCATATATAGCAGAGAACCGTACTTTGTTCCACGTGTTCCTGGGGAAACACGAACCACTGCCAGATGATCGAGATAGTGCTGTGTTGTTGTGGAACCAAGTCCTCCATCTCCATCTTCAATGAACGCCTCAGTAACTCGGAAACTCGCCTGGGATCTATGTATATATGGAGTATATTCGATATATCGCCCAGCTCTACCTCAAAGTCAAACACTAATTGAATAATGACCTCAGGTAAAGTCTGAAACAGATCTAGCAGAGAAGAGAGCCACGAAACGTAGTACTCCGGACAAACATAGAATATAATGATTATACATACAGTATATATGTACACACACACACCTATTAGGGATCAGCGTAAAACCTGCTCTGATGCAGCCACGCCCCTCCGTCTGCAGTCACTACTCTGTCTCCAGCATCGCCCCACCCACAGCACCATCTGATTGGTTACACGCAGAGCCACGGCACGGGTAAGACAGCCAATCAGCATGCAGCACGCGTGGCGCTCATCGACACAGAAAGGTTTGCGAGAGAAGAAACTCTGGAGAGCACGTATTCGTTTCAAAGGTAAGTTACAGCAGCAGAGTCTTAAAATCGCTATAAACACCCCAGTCCTGTACAACAACCATTATTCATGCTATTGCTAATGTCAGTGCGCTAGCTCAGTGGAAACGCCTTACGTGAGCCCAATAAGAAAAGATTTGTTGATTATTGTCTACGATTAAAAAGAGTCTGTCTTAATAACCATATGCTTAAAGGCTCCAGATATCGGTTATCGGACTAATCGGCTAATCAATAATACCTGTTCTGTGTGACTTCATGCCGGTCTCCAGACGATATCTGATGATCGATCTCCGTTCAATTTTTCAAACTCTCTTAATCGTTGACTGAAGGCCTCCTTTCAGCTGAAATACGTACCTGTGGACGAAACAAAGCGAGTCGACGTCGTCTCCTGCTGCAGCTGATTGGACCGGGAACTACGACTACGATCTCACGGCTGGTAATGTGGCTGAGAATCGCTTTGAACTGTAAGTAGAGCTGACGACAAGCGCGCCAAAATGAAAGAGTCGGTGCAACGAGGATGGAAAAAACAATGGAGACATTTGAGCCTCACTCTATTCCTGGGAGAAATGTGACCTTTGAGAGACACAGAAAACGGGGGAGACAATTGCCCCCCCCCCCCGAATCACTGCCGTAAGGTGTATTAAACTTCTAGACTTCCTCGTTGATATATCCAACACTAGCTATGCAAACATTATGCCATTTATTTCACTTCCGGTCACGTGCTGCGCTTGATCTCGGGCAGCCCTTCTCAGCCACCGGATGATTTAATCATTTAAGAACAATCTTGTAACGACACATCTGGAAACTCAACATTTGAAAAAGACAAACTCACTTCAGGAATCTGGTCTCCGCGTGCGATGCGACCGCTCGTGGATCCGCCGGAAGAGACACTGTTTGGTCGCGGGACGATGACGTCATTGTATTGCGCCGGTTTATTAAAGAAACTGACGCTTACAAATCAAAGTGATTCACATTAAAACTGCTTTGCAGAGCGTGCATATAAAAATGTAGCCATTAAGTTTCTCAGTGAAGTCAGTGCAAATATAGTTACGTTAAAGAAGAAAAGAGAGGAGAAAATAAAGAAGACAGGAGCTGGGAAACGGGGGAAATGCCACATTGTGCCGCTAGGGGGGGACAGAGTCCAAGAAAACACATTCAGTACAAACGCCAACAATCTCAATTGCCTCGTGTTTCTCAGAAACTTTCATTGCAACAATGCATTACAGTATTTGAAGCTATTGAAAAAGGTTAATTCGCGCAACGGGTGCCGCTTCCACTTCATGCAGAGCAAACTCCTTTTTTCAAAATCCACAACATGAAAGATGTTAATCCTTTAAGAAAACAGATTTTCCCACCTCAGTCCTTATTAATAATATCCTTTTTATTTAGACCTTGTAGCCATTTTTGTACCACCCCGTCACAGACAATATGTATACTATGAGTGATGGTACATTAAAAAAAAAAATCTCATGTTTTGCTGCAAGTAAAATGTCCTTTTTTGGAAACAATCAATAGCAGTATGTTATTTCATCAGTTTTTTCATTTTTATGATCATTATCTGTGAAATATGAATTTCACATGTCAACGGTGTAAAACAGTCCTTTGATCAGTCCACAAAACAAGAACGTTATTCAACATTAATTTATGAACCATTTCAGTCTATTTCCATTTTTTTTACAAGATGACTCTGTGACCGGGTGGTGCGGATAAACTCTGTCTCTTTGTCTGTTGGTTTTAGCCTTCATCTGACATGAGACACTTTTGTTAATTCTGGATATGAATGTAGGCGGGGCTTAAAGGTCCCACATTCTACCCTTTTCCACAAGTTAACGCAGTTCTCAGGCACTTATATGAACTATATGTGCCAGTCTTTGGTCAAAATAGCAAACCGATGCTGCAGGACAGCGTCCCTCATTTCTGTCTCAAACAGATGCTGCAGGACAGCGTCCCTCATTTCTGTCTCACTCAGATGCTGCAGGACAGCGTCCCTCATTTCTGTCTCAAACAGATGCTGCAGGACAGCGTCCCTCATTTCTGTCTCACTCAGATGCTGCAGGACAGCGTCCCTCATTTCTGTCTCAAACAGATGCTGCAGGACAGCGTCCCTCATTTCTGTCTCAAACAGATGCTGCAGGACAGCGTCCCTCATTTCTGTCTCAAACGGATGCTGCAGGACAGCGTCCCTCATTTCTGTCTCACTCAGATGCTGCAGGACAGCGTCCCTCATTTCTGTCTCACTCAGATGCTGCAGGACAGCGTCCCTCATTTCTGTCTCAAACAGATGCTGCAGGACAGCGTCCCTCATTTCTGTCTCCAACAGATGCTGCAGGACAGCGTCCCTCATTTCTGTCTCCGTCAGAAAGGCTCTAAACCTGGAAGCTAAAGTACTTTCATAGCGAGCACGTTACCATGGTAAAGAGACGTGAGGGACGTATGTGCGGCGCAATGACGGCAATAATCTCAGGACGGAATAAAATGCTTTGAATCATCCATCTTCAGCCGCTTATCCAGGGGGGGTCGGGGGGGTCGGGGGGGCAGCAGCCGAAGAGGAGCGGAGATCTCCGTGCTCCGACGGCACGTCTCGCACCGTCTCCGGAGTCTCACAGCATCACCCGATGGAGGAAGCTCATTTCAGCTGCTTTTACCCGCGACCTTGTTCTTTGGTCTCGGCCCAAAGGTCGTGACCTCAGGTGAGGGTAGGACCGGAGATCGACCGGTAAATGGAGAGCTTCACCTTTCGGCTCAGCTTCCTCTTCACCGTGACGGATCGGTGCGGCGTTGGCAGGAACGCAGACGCTGCACAGATGTCTGTCTCTATCTGTCTCTGTCTGTCTCTGTCTGTCTCTGTCTCTGTCTCTGTCTGTCTCTGTCTGTCTGTCTATCTCTGTCTGTCTCTGTCCGTCTCCTGCTCCATAAAGCGTCTCGTTCAAAGTATTTACCACACACTAAAACATTTTTGCGCATTTTCGCTGGAACATTACCACCAAAAATATACTTGATGCAGGGAAAATGCTGTAGAGCGTGGACGGGCAGAACAGACACTGGGACGCACGCACATCTACTGTACATTTCCCCAATGTGACGACACAGCGCAATTTCTTCCAGACGTGTTTCAGGAGGCGATTCCAGACCGACCCAAACCACGGAGGATTCACTGGATGCTTTATTTACCTGCTTTGGGTTGATCGCAACCCAAAACAGCAAAATAGTGTAGAAACACGGGAAAGTGAGTTTTTCATAATGTG
This sequence comes from Brachionichthys hirsutus, assembly GCF_040956055.1. Lineage (NCBI taxonomy): Eukaryota > Metazoa > Chordata > Actinopteri > Lophiiformes > Brachionichthyidae > Brachionichthys > Brachionichthys hirsutus. Next base: position 12,522,294 of record NC_090909.1, read on the forward strand.
GGAGCTTTAAGACTCTTATTAAATGTGTTGAAACTACATTATTACACAATTTGGACAGTTTAGCGTCAATTTAGCGTCACCAACCTAAGCTGCATGTCTTTGGTGGTGGGAGGAAGCCGGAGAACCCGGAGAGAACCCGGAGGGAACCCGGAGGGAACCCACGCAGACACGGGGAGAACACGCAAACTCCTCACAGAAAGTCAGAGTCGAACACGTGACCTTCTCGCTGTGAGGCAACAGTGCTTACCACTGCGCCACCGGGCAGTGGACCAATATGGAACCTTGATGTGAAAATGTTAAAATAATAGTATGTCACGCTAAAAATATATAGTATTTAAGCTTTAGAAACACATTTTGTTCAATTGTTTGTGCCTTATACACTTCATCAAACATTGTGAACTCAAATCAAGATTCAAGATACTTTATTATCATTATGCGAACATAATAAAATCGTGTGAAGGCCCACGGCTTAAGACACACATAACATAATCAAAAACAAAAACTAAGTTCTCTCTCAAAGAAACAGTGCATCCGGAAAGTATCCACAGCGCTTCACTTTTCCCACATTTTGTTATGTTGCAGCCTTATACCAAAATGGATTAAATTCATTTTATTCCTCAAAATTCTACACACAACACCCCATAATGACAACGTGAAAAAAGGTTTCTTGAAAATTTTGCAAATTAATTACAATTAAAAAAGTAGGAAATCACATGTACGTAAGTATTCACAGCCTTTGCCATGAAGCTCAAAATATAGCTCAGGCGCATCCTGTTTCCACAGATCATCCTTGAGATGTTTCTGCAGCTTAATTGGAGTCCACCTGTGGTAAATTCCTTTGATTGGACATGATTTGGAAAGGCACACACCTCTCTATATAAGGTCCCACAGTTGACAGTGCATGTCAGAGCACAAACCAAGCATGAAGTCAAAGGAATTGTCTGTAGACCTCCGAGACAGGATTGTCTCGAGGCACAACTCTGGGGACGGTTACAGAAAAGATTCTGCTGCTCTGAAGGTCCCAATGAGCACAGTGGCCTCCATCATCCGTAAGTGGAAGAAGTTCGGAACCACCGGGACTCTTCCTAGAGCTGGCCGGCCATCTAAACTGAGTGACCGGGGGAGAAGGGCCTTAGTCAGGGAGGTGACCAAGAACCCGATGATCACTCTGTCAGAGCTCCAGAGTTCCTCTGTGGAGAGAGGAGAACCTTCCAGAAGGACAACCATCTCTGCAGCAATCCACCAATCAGGCCTGTATGGTAGAGTGGCCAGACGAAAGCCACTGCTTAGTAAAAGGCACATAGCAGCCCGCCTGGAGTTTGCCAAAAGGCACATGAAGGACTCTCAGACCATGAGAAACAAAATTCTCTGGTCTGATGAGACAAAGATTGAACTCTTTGGTGTGAATGCCAGGCGTCACGTTTGGAGGAAACCAGGCACCGCTCATCACCAGGCCAATAGCATCCCTACAGTGAAGCATGGTGGGGGCAGCATCATGCTGTGGGGATGTTCTTCAGCAGCAAGAACCGGGAGACTAGTGAGGATAGAGGGAAAGATGAATGCAGCAAAGTGCAGACATCCTGGATGAAAACGTGCTCCAGAGCGCTCGACCTCAGACTGGGGCGACGGTTTATCCTTCAGCAGGACAACGACCCTAAGCACACAGCCAAGATATCAAAGGAGTGGCTTCAGGACAACTCTGTGAAGGTCCTCGAGGGGCCCGGCCAGAGCCCAGACCTGAATCGGATTGAACATCTCCGGAGAGATCTGAAAATGGCTGTGCACCGACGCTTCCATCCAACCCGATGGAGCTTGAGAGGTGCTGCAAAGAGGAATGGGTGAAACTGCCCAAAGATGGGTGTGCCAAGCTTGGGGCATCATATTCAAAGAGACTTGAGCCTGTAATTGCTGCCAAAGGTGCATCAACAAAGTATTGAGCGAAGGCTGTAAATACTTATGTACATGTGATTTCCTAGTTTTTTTATTTGTAATTAATTTGCAAAAATTTCAAAATAACTTTCTTCACGTTGTCATTATGGGGTGTTGTGTGCGGAATTTTGGTATAAGGCTGCAACATAACAAAATGTGGAAAAAGTGAAGCGCTGTGAATACTTTCCGGATGCACTGTATACACACAAAGAGAGTGAGAATCACAAGCAATAGTGCAGAATAGCAGCAGCAGCAACAGGACCGGCATAAAGCGTCCCAGATCACTACAAGGGAACCACTGCTTTCACAGCTCGGGGGAAGAAGCTGTTCCTGAGCCTCGTAGTGCTGCTTCTTATTGTCCTGAACCGCCTCCCTGACGGGGGCGGGACAAACAGTTTGTGGCCCGGGTGGGTGGGGTCTGTGGGCGGGACAAACAGTCTGTGGCCCGGGTGGGTGGGGTCTGTGGCGATGCTTCTCAAATGGCACTTGTTTCGTAGAATGACTCAAGAAGCGGCGAAGAAAGGCCTTTCATGAATGGATGTTATACTTTGACAACAATAGTATAACATTAATTAAATAAACTGAGTTTGCTCCCACTGCAGATCACATTATAATCTACAAACATCATATTCCAAGTATCTTCCTGTCTCACCTCATCTGTTAGTCTATCCATCACCATGGCAAACAAAAAGGGGCTCAGAGCTGATCCCTGGTGCATCCCACCTCTACACTAAACTCCCCTGTTACTCCTACTGCACACTTCACTGCTGTCCTACATGTCCTGAACTACTCTGACATACTTCTCTGCCACTCCAAATGTCCTCATGCAGTACCACAGTACCTCATGCAGTACTACAGTACCTTTATGGGCACCCTGTCATAGGCTTTCTCTAGATCTACAAAGACACAATGCTGCTGATGATAATAACGAATATATTTACGAGATAGAATGTTAGAGTACAAGTACAGACACACAGTAGCATGTATTACAGTACAAATACAGTCAAACATCCTGTCTAAGAGGAGCATTTCTAAAAAGCCCTTGCGGTCTTGTTTCCGTTGAGAGTCCTTCGTACATAAATCATCGACATTTAACAATAAAAATAAAAATAAATTACTCCATTGATGCAAAATAACAAGAAATTAAAAACACACATATGTACAACATAGGCGGACAAAAAGGGGGGGGGGGATTGATCCGGAGAGAGTCGTGATGACTATCTCCGTTTCTGCCCCCGAGACGAGAGGTGGGCTACACCCTGGACAAGCCGCCAGTTCATCACAGGGCCACACACAGACAATCATTCACACAAACACTCACACCTATCAGAAATTCAGTGTAAACTATTCACCTCATTTGCATGTTTTGGTGGAATACTATTCCAGACAGAATTTCTTTTTTTTTTCATTGTCCCAACCGCTTAATCCGTCATCGGGTCGCGGGCCAAGCTGGAGCCAATCCCATTTAATGTTAAAAGTTCTCCTTGGAGTGACCAGGTTGGACAGGATCAGAAATGAGACAATAAGAGGGACAGTGAAGGTTGGACGTTTTGGAGACAAGGTCAGAGAGACCAGACTTTGATGGTTTGGACATGTCCAGAGGAGAGACAGGGACTATATCGGTAGAAGGATGCTGAGGATGGAACTGCCAGGGAACAGGGCTAGAGGACGACCCAGGAGAAGAGACATGGACGTAGTGAGGGAGGACATGAGAGCGGCTGGTGTTGGGGAGGACGATGCAAAGGACAGGACTAGAGGAAGACCCAGGAGAAGAGACATGGACGTAGTGAGGGAGGACATGAGAGTGGCTGGTGTTGGGGAGGACGATGCAAAGGACAGGGTGAAGTGGAGAAGGTTGATTTGCTGATTTACATGTCAGCAGTGCTGCACCATCTTCTTAAAGTAGCTGCTGATCTATCAGCACTCAAAGCTGGCATCAGCTAAACCTGCAGTTACACAGAGTTGATTTTTGAATCTGTAAATAATGCCGCCTCATGGGCAGCACGGGTAGTGCGGTTAGCAGGAGCTAACGTAGCATTAGTGTTCTGTCCAGCCAGTCATGAGTCTCCAAACGTGTCTGGAGACAAAGCATGCTGTGGGATCACACCTCCATTTCCTGTTTCCTGTTTTAAATAGACAGAGGGGCAAACGGGCCACGTTAGTCGTGGACAAACTTCATATCAACGGGCAACTATACAGAGACTACCCCCCCCCCTTCCTGGCTTTTCTGAACGCACAAGTACCTTAAGCTGAACCACTCAGCATATATTGTATAGAATTTAGACGTTGATGACGTAAGACTAACACGTTTTATATTTTTTAAATCTCACAAGGTTATCAAAGATATGTATTCCACCCCACCGAATCCACATATCTCTACTCAAACCCACTCTGTTCCTCAGCTGTTTGTTTCATTTCTCTATTGATCAGGGCTCTTGATCCTGCTGTGCTCATGTTTGATAGATTTCTTGTTCAGCTCCCTCAGAGCTTCACCCACCCAACACACGACTTTAACTCATCACATGCCAATAACAGTAAGCAGCTCACACACAGACCTGACTCCTCATCTACATGTCTAAGCCAATCTTGGAGGCAAAAAGAGTTAACATTTTAGACCATCTCTAACAATTCAAAGCAGACATTTGCCTCCTACAAGAAACCCACAAGAGAAATTACTCAGACACAAATTTCCACCAACTTTGTTCTGCCTGCTGCAGAAAGCCTTTATTTTTGTCCTTGTAATGGTTACTACGGTTACACTGCAAACACACAACAAAATGTAATTTACACCAGAGTACAACGGGCCACGCACACACCCTCCTCCTGGAATGGGCCCTAAATTATTCCCATCATGCATCAGTTAACCATGTGTCATGTTCTACATGTGATTATTATTACATACATAGAAATAGAGCAGCTAAGAGTGTTGGTGTAACCTGTGTATTGTAAGTGTGCATGGGTTACTAAAATGAAACATCCAACAGTTGTCTATTTGGGATTTCTGATTTTCTTGAGTGGGGCAATGTTGAAATTTAAATTAGTTAATTTGAAAGGGAACAATGCAATTTCAGAAAACACATATTTGGTTAAAAAAGCCACAATTAGCCAGAAGGCTAGTTTTCATCTGTAGTCCCCTGCAATGATGTAAAAAAGCAGTAAAATACATCTACAAGAGAAAAAATGGTTAGACACTAATTACTGATATAATTCCCCTCTGGGATTAATAAAGTTTCCTGACTGGTAAAAGGTCAAATCCATTGCAAAATTATATAAAGCACAAAATCTATAAAATCACATTTTCCTTACGAAACAAAGTCATACAAATTATTAGTAAATGAAAATATAAGAGAGAAACAAACGTTTCATCCAATGAAACACTCAAGTTTACTCATCGAAAATTCATACTTGAATCTCAAAGCCAAATATCGCTCCCAGGCATGCTCGTATCTCAGAATGCTCGTAGGTCGATCTTTTCTGTACTTTCTGTACTTTTAAATTTCAGAGAACATGTCATAACTTCAAATAGTTGCTAAACGAGTATGTCGTTAAATGAGGACCGTCTGTAAAGTGTTTTTCTTACATCAATGTTGTTTTGGCTGGTGTCCAATCAACTCTTCAATCCACTCGGCACGTCTCTGTGTCTTTAGGAAAGATATGTCACAAAATATTCCCTCCTGCAATCGTGTTGCGATTTGTGCAACCGTTTGAACAGCAACCTTTAGGCATTCTAGTCAAAGTAAAGTAAAACAAAGTAAAATAAAACAATGGACCATTAGGACTGAAACATCGAGCGCATTTCAGTCATGCTGCTATACCCAACTACGTGCTATACGCAAATTTATGTACACAATATATTCTTTCCACACATCTTCCAACTCCACCACACCTCCTGTAATGTTTCAGACATTTGACAAATTTAAGGCTTCTCGCCTGTGTGGGTCATCATGTGGGCTGTCAATATCCTATTCGCTCTAAAATGCTTCCCACATACATTACAACTGTATGGCTTTTCACCTGTGTGGGTTTTCATGTGAACCGTCAATCCACCACTGTGTCTAAAATGCTTCCCACATGTTGTACAAATGTAAGGCTTTTCACGTGTGTGGGTTCTCATGTGGCGTGCCAACCTACATTTCTGTCCAAAATGCTTCCCACATGTTTCACAACTGTAAGGCTTCTCACCTGTGTGGGTTCTCATGTGGACTGCCAATTGGCCACTATATCTAAAATGCATTTCACATGTTTTACAACTGTAAGGTTTCTCATCTGTGTGGGTTCTCATGTGGACTGTCAAGTCACCGTTCATTCTAAAATTCCTCCCACATGTTTTACAACTGTAAGGCTTTTCACCTGTGTGGGTTCTCACGTGGCGTGCCAACCTACTTTTCTGTCCAAAATGCTTTCCACATGTCTCACAACTGTAAGGCTGCTCACCAGTGTGTGTTCTCATGTGGTCTGTCAATTGGCCACGATATCTAAAATGCATTTCACATGTTTTACAACTGTATGGCTTCTCATCTGTGTGGGTTCTCATGTGGACTGTCAAGTCACCATTCATTTTAAAATGCTTCCCACATGTTTTACAACTGTAAGGCTTTTCACCTGTGTGGGTTCTCATGTGGACTGTCAACCTACTTTTCTGTCCAAAATGTTTCCCACATGTTTCACAGCTGTAAGGCTGCTCACCTGTGTGGGTTCTCATGTGGATTGTCAATTTGCTACTATGTCTGAAATGCTTCCCACATGTTTTACAACTGTAAGGCTTTTCACCTGTGTGGGTTCTCATGTGGACTGTCAATTGGCTACTACTTCTGAAATGCATCTCACATGTTTTACAACTGTAAGGCTTCTCATCTGTGTGGGTTCTCATGTGGAGTGTCAAGTCACCATTCATTCTAAAATTCTTCCCACATGTTTTACAACTGTAAGGCTTTTCACCTGTGTGGGTTCTCATGTGGCTTGCCAACGTACTTTTCTGTCCAAAATATCTCCCACATGTTTCACAACTGTAGGGCTGCTCACCTGTGTGGGTTCTCATGTGGACTGTCAATTGGCTGCTATGTCTGAAATGCATCTCACATGTATTACAACTGTAAGGCTTCTCACCTGTGTGGGTTCTCATGTGGACTGTCAATACAACACGCTGTCTAAAATTCTTCCCACATGTTTTACAACTGTAAGGCTTTTCACCTGTGTGAGTTCTCATGTGGCTTGCCAACCTACTTTTCTGTCCAAACTTTTTCCCACATGTTTCACAACTGTGAGGCTGCTTAATTGTGTGGGTTCTCATGTGGCTTCCCAAACTACATTTCTGTCTAAAATGCTTCCCACATGTTTCACAACTGTATGGCTTCTCACCTGTGTGAACTCTCCTGTGTTCGTTCCAGCTCCTATTTCTAGTGAAAGCTTCACTGCATACGCAAACATACGGTGTCCCTCTTCTGTTATTCCTGCTGTGGGATTGAAGTGTCTCACCTCTCTTATCATGACTTGCACATACATCACAGCCGTGGGACAACAGCAGCTGGTCAATCGCTGCTGCCCCTACGACAGAAGAAATAACTGGCATGTTGCCTCCAGACTCTTCGGATGCTGCATCATCAGATTTCAAGTACGAAGTTTGACCATCATTCTGGTCACTCTGTTCACAAGGAGGAGTCAACATGAAGGTTCCAGTCTCCTGCTTCAGTCCAAGCCGCTCTCTCTCCTGACTGGTGGGGATTTCTTCCTGCTCCTCTTTCACACGGGGAGGCTCTGGGTCCTCTTTGTCCACCCTGGAGCACATCTCCTGCTGACAGAGCTGCTGATCAGCAGGAACCTCCTCCTCCTTACAGACATGTTGCTTCGGGCAGTCTGAGAACAGAAGAAATTGCTATGAACATCCCAGTCCTGTACAACTCAACTATTATTCATGTTATAGCTAATGTCAGTGCGCTAGCTCAGTGGAAAAGCCTTATGCAAGCCCAACAATGACAGATTTGTTGATTATTGTCTACAATCTAAAAAAAAATCATTTTTACTAAACATACGCTTAAAGGTATTTAAACAAAGTTCAGTGTTTATTTATTCTTCCAAATTTGACACCAATATTTTCACTTTCACTCCAAATGAATATTGGCTCCAAATATTGGTTATCGGCCTCCTTGACTCCCGTTTTTTTCAGACCATATGGTGCACCTGGATATAAGGCGCAACTTCGCTCAACATCCATGATCTTCATGATCAAAGCCATGATCAAAATCACTCCGCGAGGCTCCTGACCATAATACTATGTTGAAGGACAGCATTGGTACGTATCACTCCGGGAGGCTCCTGACCATAATACTATGTTGAAGGACAGCATTGGTACGTATCACACCGGGAGGCTCCTGACCATAATACTATGTTGAAGGACAGCACCGGTACGTATCACCCCGTGAGGCTCCTGACTGTAATACTATGTCGAAGGACAGTCCGCAGGTATGTTGGTGGTCCTGCAAGAAAGGCTGTCGAGTTACTTCCTGTTGGGAACAGAAGCGGCATACCATGCAGCTTGGAACACTCTGGAGGAAAGATTTGGAAGTCCTTTTCTTATCGCCAAAGCCTTCAGAGATAAGCTTTCATTGTGGCCGAAGATTGGAACAAAAAACAGTGCAGAATTAAGAGAGTTTTCAGATTTTCTCAGAGGCTGTGAGACAGCAATGATCCAAATAAGTTTTGAAGTCCTGAATGACTGCAGCGAAAACCAGAGAATGCTAGGTAAGCTTCCTGATTGGCTTACAGCAAGATGTAATAGGAAAGTAATTAAGATTGAAGATGAATGTGGTTCATTTCAAACATTCAGCAACTTTGTTGACTTTATCGCCAGAGAAGCCAAGATGGCATGCAACCCAGTGACATCGCTACATGAGCTCAAAGCAAATGACGCAGAGAAGGTGAGAACTCCTAAGATCCAAAGTGTCGGAGCAAACACGTTTGCAAGCAGCACAGAAGAGAAGATAGAAATGAAGAAATGTGTGTTTTGTGAGAGATCAAACCACAACATTCAGACATCTCGAAAGTTTATGGAAGAGACCATAAGTGAAAGAGTGAAGTTTGTACAATCCAAAAGACTATGTTTTGGATGTCTCAGCTTTGGACACTACTCTAAGAAATGTGAAAGAAGAAGTATCTGTAATACATGCAAGGGAAGACATCCAACATGTTTACATGAAGAACGAGACAAAGAGTCCAGAAAGAACAAGGACACTGACGGAGAACAAAAGGAAAGTAAATGGATGAAAGAGTCAAAGGAAACCAAACCAACTACAAGTAAAGAGACACCAAGCGAGACTATATCAAGCCGTGTGATCCAAAGCGATAACGGTGACCTCACATACAATTCAATTCAATTCAATTCAGTTTTATTTATATAGCGCCAGATCACAACATAAAGTCATCTCAAGGCACTTTACAGGATTAGCAGGGAAAGACCTGCAGGGAAACACAGAACCCAACTTGACCCACAAGAGCAACGGAGGCAAGGAAAAACTTCCCTTTAACGGGCAGAAACCTTGGACAGAACCTAGGCTCATGGTGGACGGCCATCTGTCTGGCCGGCTGGGTTGAGAGAGAGAGAAAGAGAGAGAGAGAGAGAATGGCAGGTCGGAGACGAGTCAAGGAGATGGATAGGGAAGTGATAGCGAGACAGAGCAGGAGCAGACAAAAACTAAATGCTAATGCTAGCGACGTGGACAATGGTTCCAGTGTGGTTATCCACAACAAGCGACCCAGAGAAGGAAATGCTTATATACACCCCGCTGGATAGTCAAATTGGTACATTTGTTCTGAAAGAAAAGGCAGATGTTTTGGACACAGAGAAGACAGTTGTGCAGTTGAAGCTCTCCACATTGTCATTCAAAGATACAGTCATCCCAAGTCAAAAGCTTTCAGGGTTATAAGTCAGAGGCTTCAGGTCATCAAAAAGAATCCTTCTACCCAAAGCATATACAAGAGAGTTCATCCCTACCAATGTAAGTCATATTCCCACACCCAAGAAAGCAAGAGCATGGCCTCATTTAGAGCACCTCGCAGAAGAGATCACTCCCTTGATTGGGTGTGATGTTGGTTTGCTCATCGCCTACAACTGTCCACAAGCACTGGTACCCAGAGAAGTTGTAGCAGGAAAAGACAATGAGCCCTTTGCCCAAAGAACAGATTTTGGATGGTCAATAGTTGGAGGTGTTGATCCTTGTGTCAACGATGGAGATGCTATTGGATGCAGCCACAGGATCATTGTCAAAGGAGTTACAGCTGTCGCACGTAAGTCAACGAAGTAGTCGCTCCATCAGAAGTGATTAAAGTGCTTGAGTCGGATTTTAATGAAAGGAAAGTAGAAGACTCTCATTTCCCGCAAGAAGATTTGCGCTTCATTTCAATAATGGATAAAGGAGTGAAAATGCAAAATGATGGACACTGTGATCTACCTTCACCATTCAAAGAGAACAGACCAAGTCTACCGAACAATAAGATTTGTGCAGGGACTGTAGGAAACCACGACCTTGCACTCGGCGAGAAACAGATTGAAAGAGCTCTAGGTGGCAAGTGGTGTATCGACTCACACCATTTTCAGTTTTGAGTAGTTGTGAACGAGCGTCCACTCTTCAGAAGAAGAGTGTTGTCAACCGTAGCTTCCATCTACAAACCACTCTCAAGTGATCTCAAGCCACGGTGGGAGTCCTGGCTATCGGATCTCAGGAACCTAGCAGATGTCAAGATCGAACGTTGTTATATGCCAAAGGATTTCCAAGCAGTTCAGAAATACGATCTTCACCATTTCTCAGATGCCGGTGTTGCAGGATATGGAGTTTGTACCTACTTAAGAGCTATCCACAAGACTGTCACATTATTAGAAGCAGGTTAAACCAACACATTGTTTGGAAGTTCATTATAGAAATCACAAGTGATTTGGTGGGAGTGTAGCTGCCATCCAAGGTGTCTAGAATATGTATGTAATTAATTTTACTATAAACGTGGAAGTAAGGGGGGGAACCAAAATTTAGTTCCGCATGTTTGTGTACCCCCACGGGATGAGATTATTGGCGCGCTCCATGAGCAAGACTGGGTGCGCGGCTATCGATGTCTGCAAAGGGGCAAGCAGAACTGGACAAAGAAATTGTTGGAAAGTAATCCCTTTCAGAAGTTGTTAAACCTCATCTTTATTCCCTTGGAGTCTATGTGGCCAATGAGGTGCAGTTTGTTTGCTTTTCTGTGTTAATTAGTGTTTATGTGATGCCATGTGAAGCCTGCGATTTATATTTGTGCTTATTTGTTTAATGCGCATTTATGTCATTTTGTCAGTTCTAATCCGCAAGTTAATTTATGTCTTTATATTTACCCTCGCCGAAGAGGAGGCGAGTGTATTGCAATTGGGTGCGTTTGTTTGTTTATTTGTCTGCCTGTTTGTCTGTCTGTCCGAGCGCATAACTCAAAAACTAGTAACCCAATCGACTTGAAATTTTTACACAAGCAAGGTTCTGTCCGTGGTTCGGTCCTCCCCGAGAATGGCGATCCGGATCTGGATCCAGATTCTAGAATTATTTTTACATCTGGAATTGTGCCTGTGCTGTAAACTGCCACTTTAAGAGGGAGGGACACGAATGGCATGATGGGAAAAAGAGTCCAGAAGGAGTCTTGTAGTACGTTCCGGAGCAGCAAGCTAGAGCAGGTTTGGCCCCTCTGATCCGGAAGCCCCGTTTACTGTCTCACAAGATCCAATAGTCTATTGGAGGCGGAGTCTGCAATCTCTGATTGTCTTTCTAGTTTATTTATTTTGTTTTAGTTCTGACGGCATTGTTTGGGCATCATATGACATTATTGGGACAAGCTCAAGACCTGTTGTCCAAATAAATGGCTGTTAAAAACCAAAGAACGACGTGGATCCTTGATTGAACTCTGAGGGAGTAACACTAATTACTGATATAACCCCCTCTGGGATTAATAAAGTTTCCTGACTCTGGTAAAAGGTCGAATCCATTGCAAAATTATATAAAGTACAAAATCTATAAAATCACATTTTCCTATTACGAAACAAAGTCATACAAATTATTAGTAAATGAAAATATTATAGAGATAAACAAACGTTTCATCCAATGAAACATTCTCAAGTTTACAGATCTAAAATTCATACTTGAATCTCAAAGCCAAATATCGCTCCCAGGCATGCTCGTATCTCAGAATGCTCGTAGGTCGGTCTCTTACTGTACTTTTAAATTTCAGAAAGCATGTCATAACTTCAAATTGTTGCTAAACAAGCATGTCGTTGAATGAGGACCGTCTGTAAAGTGTTTTTCTTATGTGGCGCACCCAGATATGTGCGACCACATTTGTATTATAATTGAAACATAATTATAAATTCCCAAAATTAGTAGCCTGTAAACTACATAAAGATTTATGCAATTCTAATAATTATTAAAACTATTATTTTACATCTTGTAAATGTTACCCTGTAAATAGTGGAAGCGGGGAGGAGCCCTTTGGCGCTGTCTCGCGTCACCCCGTTTCTAGAGTGGGCGGGTTTCCGTGTTGCGCTCCAGTTCCGAATGAAGAGAGAAGGAAAAGGGTGTGTCTGATTCTTGCTCTAACGATTCGTTTCGGATTTACAAGTGAGGATTGTGTGGAGTACACTTAGATAATGAATCCGATGTTGGGTGTCGTTTACGTAGGCTATAGATGTGATTTTATGATTTCTTAATTGGTTGGATAACTTTAGGGAGAGTTTGAATGGGAGTTTGAATGGGTTGGCGGGTCGCGCCCGTCTTCCGGGCTCGCGCCCATCTTCCAAGTGACGTCAGTTCACGTGAGCAGTTATTGCATTGGTTATATATATATATTGTACATATATAGAGTAAAACTAAATAAATGAGTTCCGAATGAAGAGAGAAGGAAAAGGGTGTGTCTGATTCTTGCTCCAACGATTCGTTTCGGATTTACAGACTTTCTTTTTGTTAATGCGGCCACCAATCCGGGACCCGTAACACTTACATCAATGTTGTTTTGGCTGGTGTCCAATCCAGGGTTATTATAGTTAACGAAAACTAACGAAAAAATGAAAACTAGAATTGAAAAAACATTTTTGTTAACTGAAATAAACAAAAAGTAGAATTAAAAGAGAAAACGAAATCTAACTAAAACGGTATTGTCCGTTCACAAAACTAACTAAAACTAATAAAAATTAAAGACACTAATCCCTTCGTTTTAGTCTTTATCGAATTTTACAATGATTTATTTTCCTCGAGGAGTTTTATGTGAGCTGGCGGCTCCGTCCGGCGCCTCGCCTCGTTCCGACTCGGGTTGGTGACGTCACTAGCGACGAAAGCTGGCAGGTAGCGCTAGAGCCCCGTGTGGGATTTGTTTATTATGACGGAGAGAAACAAGAAAACTAGCCGAGTACCTGGACAAAATGTCCTCACTCAGTAGCCCCCCCGTAAGACTCATGTGGACCATGTCTAAAATGCATCTCACATGTTTCACAACTGTATGGCTTCTCACCTGTGTGAACTCTCCTGTGTCCATTCCAGCTCCTATTTCTAGTGAAAGCTTCACTGCATATGCAAACATACGGTGTCCCTCGTCTGTTATTCCTGCTGTGGGATTGAAGTGTCTCACCTCTCTTATCATGACTTGCACATACATCACAGCCGTGGGACAACAGCAGCTGGTCAATCGCTGCTGCCCCTACGACAGAAGAAATAACTGGCATGTTGCCCCCAGACTCTTCGGATGCTGCATCATCAGATTTCAAGTACGAAGTTTGACCATCATTCTGGTCACTCTGTTCACAAGGAGGAGTCAACATGAAGGTTCCAGTCTCCTGCTTCAGTCCAAGCCGCTCTCTCTCCTGACTGGTGGGGATTTCTTCCTGCTCCTCTTTCACACGGGGAGGCTCTGGGTCCACTTTGTCCACCCTGGAACACATCTCCCGCTGATCAGCAGGAACCTCCTCCTCCTCCTTACAGACATGTTGCTTTGGACAGCCTGAGAACAGAAAAAAATGGACACTACTGTGATGAAAGAAATGCAGAAATGCAAAGAAACAAGAAGCAGCCTTCAAACAATCAATTTCTTGACTCTCACCTTCATCCGATTTAAAAAAAATAGAGCACACACACACACACACAGGATGACATTTTCCCCCCTCCCCCACTTCAGTTCTTTTATTAACGGCTCTAAGTGAATTACCGGAAAATGTTTGGGTTGGTCTCAAATTAGGGCTGCACGATATGGCCTAAAACCAACATCGAGGTACACAATATTCTGATTTCTCCTCTAAATCACGATATGAATGTTAAATTCAACACTTTAAATGACACGAGTATAATGATTGAACCGGCAATATACTCGTGCCCAGTCGGGTCCAATCTGATCTTGTGATCGGAAATCGGGCCCGATCACGAGGTTGCGGACTCGATCGCATTCGGACGTTACCTGCCAATCAGGACTCGGATATATATGGATTGTTATTGTCATTACGTTTTATCAAATTTGGAGTTACGCTGCGGCACAGAGTGGGACCTCTCTTCTCCAGACGGAGATGGTAACGCGTGCAGCATGACGTCACTTCCTGTGACACTATCGGTTGAATGCAGGCGAAACAGGGAAGCAGCTTGAAGCGAGTATGTCTGTGCTGTGGAAGTATTCTGAAGTGCGATCAGCAACCAAAGCAGCTGGTTAGGGCCCACTGGCCACTAGGGGGCCCCAGACTTGGCAGCGCCATTTTGCATTACTTTTCCCCCAGCTATCCTGTTTGGATGAATTTTTTTTTTTTTTTTTTAAATAAACTTTTATTTTAAAACAAGTATACAAACATTGTATAAAGATCAGGTCGTGAGGGAATTTCCATATTAGATGGAATACCACAACATGATTACATGCTGACACAACACTAGGATGGCATTTAGTTTTATATTTATATTTACTAATTACAATAAATCTGATCAGTGACGACACATAGTAAACTGATCAACAGGGGTTTAAGATTGTCTGGGGCAAAGCCCCACCCTCAGGGGACGGTCTCAAACGGATGATGAGGAGACGGAAGAAGAGGACGTTCCTTTGTTTGGACCCTGAGACACCCACAAGGAACATGGCTCAGCACTGATTTTCCTCAACAACTTGTAACTGAATTGTTGTTTATATAAATGTTAAACTTTACCAACATTCTCTTCATTGACTACTGAATCGTTTACAGATTTCCATAGTTTATTGACTGTTATTAGAAAAAGAACAGCCCCATCTGGCCAAAAAGGGCCTGATAGGACTCCTTCTTCAGCTTGACGGCATCCCTCACCACCGGTGTCCCCCAAGAGGTTCTGGGATTGCCGCCATGACAGGCACCGACCACCTTACGGCCACAGCACCGATCGGCCGCTTCAACAATGGAGGCACGGAACATGGTCCACTCGGACTCAATGTCCCCTGCCTCCCCCGGTACATGGTCAAAGCTCCCCCGGAGGTGGGAGTTAAAACTCCTTCTGACAGGAGATTCTGCCAGACGTTCCCAACAGACCCTCACAATACGTTTGGGCCTGCCAGGTCTGTCCGGCATCCTCCCCCACCATCGGAGTTGGCTCACCACCAGGTGATGGTCGGTTGACAGCTCCGCCCCTCTCTTCACCCGAGTGTCCAAGACATGCGGCCGCAAGTCCGGTGAGACGACTACAAAGTCGATCATCGAACTGCGGCCTAGGGTGTCCTGGTGCCAAGTGCACATATGGACACCCTAATGCTTGAACATGGTGTTTGTTATGGACAATCTTTGACGAGCACAGAAGTCCAATAACAAAACACCACTCGGGTTCCGATCAGGGGGGCCATTCCTCCCAATCACACCCCTCCAGGTCTCACTGTCATTACCAACATGGGCGTTGAAGTCCCCCAACAGAACGAGGGAATCCCCAGAAGGAGCACTCTCCAGTACCCCCTCCAAGGACTCCAAAAAGGGTGGATACTCTGAACTGCTGTTTGGACCATAGGCACAAACAACAGTCAGGTTCCGTCCCCCCGCCCGAAGGCGGAGGGAAGCTACCCTCTCATTTATTGGAGTAAACTCCAACATACAGGCACTGAGCCGGGGGGCAATAAGTATTGCCACCCCTGCCCGGCGCCTCTCACCAGTGGCAACTCCAGAGTGGAAGAGAGTCCAACCCCTCT
Organism: Brachionichthys hirsutus; assembly: GCF_040956055.1. Lineage (NCBI taxonomy): Eukaryota > Metazoa > Chordata > Actinopteri > Lophiiformes > Brachionichthyidae > Brachionichthys > Brachionichthys hirsutus. The sequence continues at coordinate 12,538,392 of NC_090909.1, forward strand.
CAAGAAGGGTGGTTCCGGAGCCCTTGCTGTGTGTCGAGGTGAGGCCAACTATATCCAGTCGGAACTTCTCAACCTCACACACCAGCTCAGGCTCCTTCCCCGCCAGAGAGGTGACATTCCACGTCCCTAGAGCTAGTTTCTGGAGCCGAGGGTCGGACCGCCAAGGTCCCCGCCTTCGGCTGCCGCCCAGCTCACATCGCACCCGACCCCTCTGGTCCCTCCTATGTGTGGTGAGCCCACGGGAGGAAGGTCCCACGTAGCTTCTTCGGGCTATGCCCGACCGGGCTCCATGGGTGAAGACCCGGCCACCAGGCGCTCGCCATCGTGCCCCACCCCCAGGCCTGGCTCCAGGAGGGGGCCCCGGTGACCCGCGTCCGGGCAAGGGAAGCCCAGGACCAATTATTTTATTCATCATTGGGGTTTTCTGAGCCACCCTTTGTCTGGTCCCTCCCCTAGGACCTGTTTGCCATGGGTGACCCTACCAGGGGCATATAGCCCCGGACAACTGAGCTCCTAGGATCATCGGGACACGCAAAACCCTCCACCACGATAAGGTGGTAGCTCGAGGAAATCCAAGAAGGTCCTGAGATAATTGATCCTGATCCAGCGACGGACACGGACAGGTAACACACACACAAACTACACCTCAGATAGTCAGATGAAGACCACAGACAATTCAACCTGTCGTCTGGATTATAGTAGGCTTTATGTGGACCTGTGAGGCCTGCAGTTGTATAGTTGAACATTTAACTCTGATGCTGTTTTTTCTAGTCAGCAGGGGGGATGCCACCTTGAGCTGGGAGTCTACAACCTCCCAACCGACACATGGTGCCCCAGTAGGGGGCCGAGGGCCGGACCTGTGGGAAGGTTGATAGAAGATTTATAGTGTGGGTAAATGAAAAATTGTTTGCTCGTTCTGGAGATACAGATGCCTGATAACAGCAGGGGACGGACGCCTGACTGGCGCTGTTGTGGTGGGGTCAGTTCAGATTTTTTTGTTATTAAAGACACGTATTAATAACTGGTTGCCATGGCTATCCATCCTCGGGTACAAGACACACACAAGACGAGCCTCATATTGTGAGTGCTGTGTTTTAAGAACTCAGCCCTCATGGGAGGGAGATCCTGTAGCTTTGGACCACAACACCCGATTGGATGCACAGGACATGCCTGCACAACAGCAGTGGCACCCAAACAAGCATGTAGTGATGACAAGTCTAAATAGTGAGAGATTCACACTCCCTCACCGAAGAGACATTTTAAATGGCCGATACCAAGGGGGACAACCGGGTATGTTGTCCCGGGCCTCAGGACCATGGGGGTCCATGAGTGACCCTTCGTTTATTTTACCTAATATTCACCCATAATCTTTAATGAAATTATTGACTATTACATTGAAGTTAATTAACTCCAAATATACGTAACAATTAAAACTCATTATTCTTTGTAAAATATAAATGTTTTCCTTTTTTGCCCATCTACGCCCGTCTTTGAAGAAAATGGTTTGACCCATCTCTGGCATGCTGAACGCTCCAGCTCCACGCACAGCAGCAGGGAATTTGCTATTTTGCATCGTCAGTCTAATAGCATCTTTTATAGTCAAAAACTAACATGGCTAATCGCCACAAATCTGGTGCACAGAAAAGGGAGAAAAAGAAAAGAGAGGAAGAACACAGGTCACGGTGAAAGGAAATGAATGAGGAAGCTTTTAAAATGGAATAAATAAGAGAAGCACCAGCAGTCCGGTCATGGAGGTGAGCTAGCCGCCAGCACTGGTGATGGAGGTGAGCTAGCCGCTAGCACTGCTAGAGTTTAGATTCTCTTCCACCAGAGCCCAACTCGAGGCTGTCAGCCCCCCACCCAAGCTCGCAGAGCTGCGGTGTGACTGATGGAGAATGAGCAGAGAAAGGGGAGGAGGGGGGCAGAAGGTGAACACTGAACAGACTCGGTTAAGCTGAATGCTTTGGGTTCGATTGGACCGTGTTGCATCTCAGCTGAGTATGAGATTTACGTCAGTGAGGAAGATTGTTGATGAGTTTTCTGTCCCGTGAAGATTCCAGACAAGCATCAAGCACAAAGCCTTCAGAGTATGAAACTTCTCAGCTCCACTTGAAGAAAATATATGCAGTAACATCTGATGAGGACCTGCTGGGAACTCCAGACCAGCTTAATGCATCTATGGTGGGACTACAGAGTATTTAAGTTTACCTGCGCATCCTCCAGACAAAAATACCAAGTGTGGACTGGAGGCTGGAGAAGAGCCAGTCTACCTCCAGGGCAGTGCCGAAGTGGCCTTGAGCAAGGGCCCCTTGTCCTTATTTTGCTGAGGGCCCCCAAATAAACATGAAGTGGATGACAAAAACCTGCCGATTGCGGTTCAATTCATTTTATTTTAAATATAATATTTCCTGATGTACTAGTCAAAGTCCAAAGTGAAAAAAGTATTTTATTTATTACCTAAATGTTCAAGCTACGCCACAGAAGTGCTCTGTTTAAGAGGTAATGTTGAAATAAGAAGATTAAAATAAAAAAATAAGGGACATCCTGGATCCATTTTTCCACTCATCTTTATGTTTTTTATATTAAAGTAGTATCGGATCAGGACCCGGTATCGGTTCAAAATCAAATGAGTCAAAAAGACCTGATGGGGACATCCCGACTATATATGTACACACACACACCTATTAGGGATCAGCGTAAAACTGGCTCTGATGCAGCCACGCCCCTCTGTCTGCAGTCACTACTCTGTCTCCAGCATCGCCCCACCCACAGCACCATCTGATTGGTTACCCGCAGAGCCATGGCACGGGTAAGACAGCCAATCAGCATGCAGCATGCGTGGCGCTCATCGACACAGAAAGGTTTGCGAGAGAAGAAACTCTGGAGAGCACGTATTCGTTTCAAAGGTAAGTTACAGCAGCAGAGTCTTAAAATCGCTATAAACATCCCAGTCCTGTACAACAACCATTATTCATGCTATTGCTAATGTCAGTGCGCTAGCTCAGTGGAAACGCCTTACGTGAGCCCAATAAGAAAAGATTTGTTGATTATTGTCTACGATTAAAGAGTCTGTCTTAATAACCATATGCTTAAAGGCTCCAGATAACGGTTATCGGACTAATCGGCTAATCAATAATACCTGTTCTGCGTGACTTCATGCCGGTCTCCAGACGATATCTGATGATCGATCTCCGTTCAATTTTTCAAACTCTCTTAATCGTTGACTGAAGGCCTCCTTTCAGCTGAAATACGTACCTGTGGACGAAACAAAGCGAGTCGATGTTGTGTCCTGCTGCAGCTGATTGGACCGGGGATTTAAAAACGTCTGCATTTAAAATCAATAGAAAAGTAAAACATCAGGCAAAGCACAGGAAAAACAAAAATTAATTGAAGGGAAAAAAAGTGTTGGAGTGATTCTGTATTTTATCGCACTGTCATTATCCTTGTATTGATTCACTCACATCATCATCATTAATCACAAGCATATTCTTTAATCATGCATAATATATTGTACAATTATAATCATGTATGGACGTGCTGACCTCCGCTCCCTTCCTCTGAAGAATGTGTTGACGGATAATCAGGAAGGCCGATGTTAGTGTTGGAGTCAGACTCATTTTATCGCACTGCCATTATCTATTGTTGATAAGTATATACATATGGTAGTCACAAGTATTCCAGCTTTCTTTCTCAGTACATTCTGAAGAACTATAATCATGTGTGTGTGTTGAAACATGTACTTTGTGAGAATTGCAGAAGCAACCGGAGTGCCTGATCGGACATTGTGACCTTGCTACATCCCTCTGGCGTCAACATCAAGGCTGACTAGGCTGACTGTCGCTGAGGAAGGACTGTGTTGTAGCAAGCTATGGTTTTAGCTGTCCTGCCTCTATTACTGTCTTATCTCTTCCCCCTCCCCGCAGAGAGGCAGGACCAGTGCAACTAGGGTCCTCTGATTCTAATAAAGGGCGAGATGAGATGAGCAGAGAACTTTCATCGGTAGATTGTAACCGGAATCTCCTCTGTCCAGCTCCCCTCGCGAGTAAAAGTAAAGTATTCTCTGTCTGTTCTTTCCTATATGTATATAGGTTCTATGGGTTAATCTTGAACCTATCAAAAAGTCAAACAGAAACCGATTTTTAAAAATGTGTGCAGTACCGTCATTACTATATAATTGTGACTCCAACACAGATTGTACCAGCTGGACTGGTTGTGTTCCTGGAGTTGTCACACAACACTGGAACCCTGCCGGGTACATACAAGATAAAAGTTAATCCAGATGCTATAGGTGTAGTTCACCCTGTCCGCCGCCAGCCAGCTGCACTCAAAGGAAAGATAGTGGAGAAACTACATGAGATGGAGAAAGATGGACTGAAATGTGCACCAGAAATTTTCCAACGCATCATGGATGAAATGCTCGAGGGCAGAGACAGCATGATATTAAAGTACCTTGAATCTTGAACTGAAAGACATGCGCAGCTGCACCAAGATACAGATTCTGAAAGCCCAATTCAGCAGACATGGAATTCCTGCAACTCTTAGGACAGACAACGGTCCACACTAACCCTAACCCTAACGGTACTCCTCAGAGGAATTCAGAGATTTCTGTAAGAGTTATGGAATCTCACACAAGACATCTTCACCACACACTCCACACTCAAATGGTGAAGCAGAGCGTGCAGTGCAAACTGGAAAGAAGCTGTGGTATAAAGCGCCAGACAAGCACCTAGCTCTGATGGATTATAGAACTACTCCAATGGAGTCGGTAGGTCTGTCGCCGGCTCAGCTGCTCATGGGCGGGAGACCTCGCAACACATTACCTTCTGCTCGTGTGCTGCTTGTACCTACAGCCTATGACCCTCTCGAAGTTAAGAAGCTTCTGGACAAGACAAAGGAAACTCAAAGGTTCTATCACCAGTTCAGCTCAGTTCAGAGCTTTATTGTCCCTCAAGGGGAAATTTGTTTTTGCAGCAGAGGTCAACAGCAACAGCAACAATATCACAATGCACAGGACGACATGGAAAATGCAAAGTAAAACAACAGTAAAAACAACCTTAAAAAAGATACACCTGTCCTAATGAGGCCCTAATGAATAAAGTGCTGCTTAGCAGTGCAGACCAGTGAAGGTTAGTGCAGGTTAAGAACATTTATTGCACTTGGGACAAACGAAAATTTAAATCTGTTGCTCTTTATCCTGGGGAGTTTGTACCTCCGCCCAGAGCGTAGGAAAGCAAACTCCTCCAAGAGAGGGTGATCCGAGCTGGACAGAATCGACCGTGCCTCCCGCAACACCTGCTGGTCAAAGATTTCAGCCAAGGAAAGCTGCTGTGAGCCGATGGCTTTACTCGCTACCTTCACAACGCTGGACAAACTGTTTTTGTTTTGCACTGTGAGATTTCCATACCAAGAAATTACACAGAAGGTTAAAATGGACTCGATAAAAGATTTTCATGACCGTCAGAGAGCAAGCAACCCGCCTGTGGTTCTCAAACCTAGTGATGAAATCAGGATGTAACCGTATCCTGGCAACCACAAGTGGTCCCCTGGAGTTGTGGTTAAGCCACACAGTTCACCGCGATCTTATGTTGTGGACTGTGGAAACAAGGAATACCCTCGCAAAAGCACTGCAGCAGCCAACCGTCCACGCCACCGGATACGTCAGGAACCCTGGACCGAGACATCAGGTCTACCTGAGAAAGGAGCCAGCGTCTCCTGAACTCTCTCCATCACCCAAAGTACATTTGAGCCTCGCTCGAGTCCGCCCACCTGGACAGATTACTACCAGGCTAGGCAGAGTTGTGAAGCCTCCCAATAGACTGAATTTATAACCGACGAATGTTTGATTAGTTGTTTCCGCATTAAGGAAGTGAAGGGCAAGTAAACATTCCTTCCTAGTTACAGTGTGTGAAATCAAATGTTCGTAAGTTTGTTAGTCATTTAAGTAAGAAATAATACAAATAACAATTGAGTGGGATTTGACTCCGTTCATATGTTTATCTCTGAAATGCAAAGCATGTTTCTTTGCTAAGGAGGGGAGGCGTAACATTGTGTTATGGCGCGCTAGTTCAGTGAGTGCTTCGCCTGTCGAGCTATTGTTGTTGTCCCTATGGAGTTCCCGTAGAGCGCGGAATAAAGAAAATGGATTTCTGCTAAACAAAGTGTCCGGTGTCGAAAACATTACAATAGCTAGCAAGCCCTCCCTTAGCGGTGCGGACCAAGCCGCTAACTGTCTCACGTCGAAACCTGCAATCTGATGCTTATTTTTATTATTTATTTATTTATTTGTTTGATAGGGACAGTGCACATTAATGAACATCATTACAAAATAATATAATAGGTGTAAATGTGCCAGATTTTAGCAAAAATGCTAATTTACATCCGCAGTCCCTAAAAGAAAAACACAACAAGACTTAAAAACGAACAAGAGGTTACAATAAAAACATGACGCAATACAGTAAATTACCAAAAGATTTTTAGCTAGTGGTTACAGGACTGGTTTACTTTCAACCACTGCTTCGTGTGAGTTTTTAAAGTTTGTAATGTGGGACGCCCCCTGATGGCGAGTGGAAGACTGCTCCAGATCTTACTGGCCTTTACAGAAAGAGCATTTTGTCCAAAGGCTGTTTTTCTGAGTGGGACCTCACTTCCTCGTTGATCTATCCAACACTAGCTATGCCATCATTATGCCATTTGTTTAACCACAAATAATCATTTAAGAACAATCTTGCAACGACACATCTGGAAATTCAACATTTGAAAAAGACAAACTCACTTCAGGAATCTGGTCTCCGCGTGCGATGCGACCGCTCGTGGATCCGCCGGAAGAGACACTGTTTGGTCGCGGGACGATGACGTCATTGTATTGCGCCGGTTTATTAAAGAAACTGCCGCTTACAAATCAAAGTGATTCACATTAAAACTGCTTTGCAGAGCGTGCATATAAAAATGTAGCCATTAAGTTTCTCAGTGAAGTCAGTGCAAATATAGTTACGTTAAAGAAGAAAAGAGAGGAGAAAATAAAGAAGATAGGAGCTGGGAAACGGGGAAAATGCCACATTGTGCCGCTAGGGGGGGACAGAGTTCAAGAAAACACATTCAGTTTCAAACTGATCCAGAATCCATGATCTCTTCTGGATCATCACCAATCATCTGTTCCTGGTAAGATTCCCAACATTTCCCAAATTTCATCCAGATCCTTCCATACATTTTTTAATTATCTTGCTAACGGACAGACAGACAGACAAACGCCGACGATGACATAACCTCCGTCTGTGGTAATTAATGTCAGACAATTTTACTCCAAACGATGTTTTAACCTGAAGCACGGTGACCGAAGAGAATCAGCACACACTTAGGAATGAAGCCGTTTATCAACAATAACCAGTAACGGCCTGAATTACAGACTTGGTGTGACGACTCGGTTCATAATAAACTAATCTGATCCGTCTTCCTCGTTAGTATGGTGGACAGTATCCCCGCCTGTCACGCGGGAGACCGGGGTTCGATTCCCCGACGGGGAGATCTTTTTAGGACTTTCAACGGAAACAAGCCCGCAAGGGCTTTTTTGAAATGCTCCTCTTAGACAGGATGTTTGACTGTACTTGTACTGTAATACATGCTACTGTGTAACTGTACTTGTACTCTAACATTCTATCTAATAAATATATTCATCATCATCAATTGATCAGCTGGGCTGAAAACATTATATTTACCCTTGCCGAAGGGGAGGCGAGGGTATTGCTTTTTTTTTTCTTCTTCTTCTTCTTTTTTTACCTTGTCTGCATTCGTGCTCCAGAGTAACAACGTACACAACGTCAGTCTCTGCTAGAGTTCAATGCTTTTTATTCTTATAGTGATTGTGACCGTCACCTGCCCTCTTGGCAGACTAGCCTATTCATATTTTATTAGTTTTATTACCTGCTTACCGCCGTAGAGGGCTGTGCACACCGCAGTGAACACACAACATGGACAAACACAAAGTGACAAATACACAGTGTTCTGAGGAGAGAGTGCAATGGATTTATTTGTGCTCCTTAATTCTACCCCTTCCATCCAATCATCACCAAGAGTTGTCCCAATACACCAGGTTCACATCAGACTCTAGAGGAAAGTATGGATCACCAAGTTCTCAGGAGATCTGAGGAAGAAGAGAGAGAGCATAGTGAGAGCCACAAACACTGAACCAGCAACCTCCACTGACTCAGAGACCTGTGGGCGGAGTTAACTCTCAGATCGAGTTTTGATTGGTGCTGGAGTGGTGGATCTGGCATGCGTGAAACCTCCACCTAAGAACGGGGCAGCCATCCCGGACCCAACGATGGCAACATGAGCCCCCAGATCACCCCAAGCAGCCACAGCAACCCGAGAACGACCACCAGGGCCCCCCCAGAGCCACACGCAGAAGAACCAGCCCAGGACCCGGGAGCGACCCCCGGGGCCCCCCCAGAGCCACACGCAGAAGAACCAGTCCAGGGCCCCCCCAGAGCCACACGCAAAAGAACCAGCCCAGGACCCGGGAGCGACCCCCGGGGCCCCCCCAGAGCCACACGCAGAAGAACCAGCCCAGGGCCCGGGGGCGACCTACACCAACAAGGCGAGAGTATTGCAATTGGGTCTGTCTGTTTGTCTGTTTGTCTGTTTGTTTGTCTGTCCGAGCGCATAACTCAAAAACTAGTAACCCAATCGACTTGAAATTTTTACACAAGCAAGGTTCTGTCCGTGGCTCAGTCCTCCCTGAGAATGGAGTTGATCCGGATCTGGATCCAGATTCTAGAATTTTATAAAGGATTCGAGATAGGGCACTTTTTGACATTTTTCTTAATTTCTTCAAAACGCATGGCGGTATGGATCTGAAAACAATCACACATAAGTACTCCTTAAAGGTCTATGACCATGACTAATTTCGGCCGGATCCGGATCACAATCCGGATCTGAGAGCTAATTTTCGTTCTAAAATCCGCATTTTTCAGGAGTCCATCCTGACCTCAATTCTGGAGCTAGAGACTTCAGATTTGGCGTGCACACTCATAGTCCATTCTAGTTTCATATACGTTACAGTTGTAGTTGTATCTTTGCCCAATCTCTGATTGTCTTTCTAGTTCTGAATGCAGTTTCAGCCACAATGGAAGGTTTGAGTCGTCGAGTCAGTGATGAAGCTGCACATCGTTCCCAGGAGCTGTTTCAGAATAATGGCAAATGGCTTGCAGACTTTCGATTACTTCTCTGTTACTTTCCCTCCGGGATTAATAAAGTTTTCTGATTCAAATCAAACAATTTAATTTATAAAGCTACTGTTTGTTCTACTTTGATCTGCCACAATAATGTAATGAATTTAAATGAAAATACCTCAAGTTGAGGGATTTTCTCTGCAATGTTTAGGTAAGATTAAAAAATAAATTATTTAATTACAGATCATAATTAATTAATCACATACATTTTTTAATCCCTTGACAGAACAAGGAAAATATTGTTTTTTAAACTCCAGCCCAACGCAAAGTCAGGAAACCTCCTTTTTCTGTCTCAAGGGAAAGAAGGACTGAAACAGAAGCAGCCTTCATTCACAGAAGTGAGGCGAGAGGCGGGCTACACCCTGGACAAGCCGCCAGTTCATCACAGGGCCACACACAGACACTCACACCTATCGGAAATTTAGTGTAAACTATTCACCTCATTTGCATGTTTTGGTGGAATAGTATTCCAGACAGAATTTGTCTTCGTCAATTAATCTTGAACGTGTTATTTAATGTTAAAGGTTCTCCTTGGAGTGACCAGTGACGATGTAAAGGACAGGGTGAAGTGGAGAAGGTTGGGTTGCTGGGGCAACGGCGGTCCAGTAGTAGTAGATGTATGAGATCATGTGAAGGGGAACCCCCCCCCCCCCCCCCCCCCCCCCACACACACACACACACACACATTATTTATTGAGACACGACAGTCTGGTAAAGGAGATGAGGAAATGACCCTGATCAGCAGGAGGCGCTCATGCTCCTCCGCGAAGAAGAAGAAGAAGAAGAAGAAGAAGAAGAAGAAGGAGTCACGTGACAAACAAACATGGCCGCCGAAAGGAAGCCTGCGACGCGCCGATGTAGCTATTAGCTAATTTTGCAGAGTAATTCTAGATTTCTCGCGCTACTTGAGTGTCTGTCAGTAACTACGCTGTTAAAGTAACGCAGAGTAACGTAGAGTTACTGACGGGGATGGAGCCGAGCGGCTACTAGACCGGCCGGCTGACTCCTCCCCCTCCGCCGGGCCGACATGAAGCTGCGTGTCGAGCTTCGCTGCAAGAACCTGCATGAATACCTGGGAGAGCTGAGCCCGGACGTTCTGGACCGGCTGTACAACCACCCGGCGACGTGCCTGGCGGTCTACAGGTAGGCGGGGCCCGGGGCCGGGGCCCGGTGCCCGGTAACCGAGCATCATGCGCTGCCTTCCGCCCTGCAGGGAGCTCCAGCCTCTGCCTCAGAACTACGTCATCCGGATGCTGTTCCTGGATCAGCCGCTCCCCCAGGCGGCGGTGGCGCTGTGGGTGAAGAAAGACAGCCAGAGGTAAGAGCCGCCTCGGCGGCGTGCGTGCGTGTTCCCGCGCGTGTTCCCGCGCCCCACCCTGCTCCTTGTGCGCGCTCCAGGGACCACGACGCCTGCGTGTCGGTGCTGGCGGGACTCCGCCTGTGGCACGGCCAGCAGCTGCCGGGGGGTCTGCAGGGCTACAGCCTGAACCCGGTGTTCAGGGACAACCTGAGGACGGCTCTGCTGGGCGGGTAGGTCTCAACACGCCGTCCCCCGAGGGGACGGGGTGGGCCCCGTCTCATCGGGGGCGTCTCTGCACAGGGGCGCGGCGTGGGCGGATGAGGGCGGAGCTCTGGGTCCCGACCGCCACGCCCGGGACGTCCAGAGTCTGGACCGCTACGCCATGGAGCGCTGGGAGGTCGTCCTGCAGTTCATGGTGGGGTCACCCTGTGCCACCGTGAGTCAGGACCTGGCGCAGCTGCTAGTGCAGGCCGGCCTCATGAAAAGGTAAGCGGTAGTCACGGTTACGACCCCCTCAGGCTCCACCGTCTTAGCGTGGCAGGGTTCAGTGCTCTGGCCCGTGGGTAACGGCGCGTCGTGCCAGCAGCTTGTTTCCATGGAGACGAACAGAAATGTTGTCGCTTCCTGTTCGCGTGTTCCGCTGTCGGACTCCTGTTGCTCTCCGGTCGTGGTTGAAGGTCAAACGGGAGGTTGTGTGCTCGCGTCCCGCGTGTAGCGACGCTCCTCGCTGCAGCGCGGGATTCGTGCGGCAGGCCTTGATGCTTCGTCCTCTCCTGTGTTGGTCAGCGAGGCGGGGGAGGCGCCCTACATCACCTCGTCTGGCTTCCAGTTCCTCCTGCTGGACACGGCGTCCCAGCTGTGGTACTTCACCCTTCAGTACCTGAAAACGGCGCAGGTACCCCCCCCCCTTCGCCCGGAGCGGGGCCGTCGATGCTGTTACATTACCGTATTTTCACGACCTTATGACGCACCCGGTGATTCGGCCCAGTCTCATTAACAGCTGACTTTTTGGTATTTCAAACGTACAAAGGGCGCGCGGATCAAAAGGCGCCGGCATGATAGGTGCAATAAAGCAGGAGCAAAACTGAGTTTGGTACTCACATCTTTAATCGTCATCAATCAGACAAGCATACTAGTACGCGTTTAAAAAAATAGAGCCGGAGCAAAACAGAGTCATTAATCAAACCCATCAAAGTCCTCATCCTCTGTTTCTGTAGTGAACAGCAGCGCTAGATCTCCGTCAAACATGCCGGCCTCTTTCTTCATTGCCAGTCTCTTTCCGTGCGGCAGCGCCTCGGAAATGAAGCGAACAACAATGCTAGCAGACAGTTAGCCAAAGCAGCTACAATCCAGTCAAACGGTGGCGCTGCGCTGCCTTCCACTCTGAGTGGAACTGTGTTCTCCTTCTGTCGTCCAGCGCTCCCACGCAGCCCGCAGTTTAACGTTGAACGGTTGGAGTTCTTTGGTTAATCCACCGGGGATGATGATGATAAGCTAGTTTGCTAGTTAGCCCGTTAGCTAGCTTCACTCCGGTTTAGACTGTATCGGTGAGATCAGCGCGCACGGAGTTGCCGATCTCAGGAGCTGAGTTGCTGCAGGTCGTCTTCTTGCTTCCTCCTCTTCCTCCATTGATTCATTAATGCTGGATTCTCTCTCCGCTGCTCTATTCCCGTGTTCTGCTGCGGGACCGACAGCCTCGAGGTGGAACTCCGCTTAGTCGGGACGCCATAATACTATGGTGAAGGACAGCATCGGTACGCATCACTCCGCGAGGCGCCTGCCTGAGTCCGCCTTGCAACAAATCATAGGGACGCGGACCAATGGACGTTCGGCACGTTTTGAAGATAATTTAAGACTTTTACGTGCGTCTGATGGTTGTGAAAATACGGTACGCTAAATGATCAATACGAGCTCGATCAGCAATAACTGCCGCTCGGAGCAGGGAACCCGGTCGGGGGCGGGGCCGAGGACGGCCTTCTGATCTGCCCTGTGGGCTCTTGCAGGCCAAAGGAATGGACCTCGTGGAGATCTTGTCCTTCTTGTTCCAGCTCAGCTTCTCGACTCTGGGAAAAGTGAGTGCGTCCGTCAGTCTGCTCCGGCTCCGTTACGTTCCTTTTCTAACGTTCCTCTTCTTACGTTCTTCTTCTTACGTTCTTCTTCTTACGTTCCTCTTCTTACGTTCCTCTTCTTACGTTCTTCTTCTTACGTTCTTCTTCTTACGTTCCTCTTCTTACGTTCCTCTTCTTACGTTCCTCTTCTTACGTTCCTCTTCTTACGTTCCTCTTCTAACGTTCCTCTTCTAACGTTCCTCTTCTTACGTTCTTCTTCTTACGTTCTTCTTCTTACGTTCCTCTTCTTACGTTCTTCTTCTTACGTTCCTCTTCTTACGTTCCTCTTCTTACGTTCCTCTTCTTACGTTCCTCTTCTAACGTTCCTCTTCTTACGTTCCTCTTCTAACGTTCCTCTTCTTACGTTCTTCTTTCCTACGTTCCTCTTCTTACGTTCCTCTTCTAATGTTCCTCTTCTTACGTTCCTCTTCTTACGTTCCTCTTCTAACGTTCTTCTTCTTACGTTCCTTTTCTAACGTTCCTCTTCTTACGTTCTTCTTTCTTACGTTCCTCTTCTTACGTTCCTCTTCTTACGTTCCTCTTCTAACGTTCCTCTTCTTACGTTCTTCTTTCCTACGTTCCTCTTCTTACGTTCTTCTTTCTTACGTTCCTTTTCTTACGTTCCTCTTCTTACGTTCTTCTAACGTTCCTCTTCTAACGTTCCTCTTCTAACGTTCTTCTTCTTACGTTCCTCTTCTTACGTTCTTCTTCTTACGTTCCTCTTCTTACGTTCTTCTTCTTACGTTCTTCTTCTTACGTTCTTCTTTCTTACGTTCCTTTTCTTACGTTCCTCTTCTTACGTTCTTCTAACGTTCCTCTTCTAACGTTCCTCTTCTAACGTTCCTCTTCTAACGTTCTTCTTCTTACGTTCCTCTTCTTACGTTCCTCTTCTTACGTTCCTCTTCTTACGTTCTTCTTTCTTACGTTCCTTTTCTTACGTTCCTCTTCTTACGTTCTTCTAACGTTCCTCTTCTAACGTTCTTCTTACGTTCCTCTTCTTACGTTCTTCTTCTTACGTTCTTCTTTCTTACGTTCCTTTTCTAACTTTCCTCTTCTTACGTTCCTCTTCTTACGTTCTTCTAACGTTCCTCTTCTTACGTTCTTCTTCTTGCGTTCCTCTTCTTACGTTCCTCTTCTTACGTTCTTCTTCTTACGTTCCTTTTCTTACGTTCCTCTTCTTGCGTTCCTCTTCTTACGTTCTTCTTCTTACGTTCCTCTTCTTACGTTCTTCTTCTTACGTTCCTCTTCTTACGTTCTTCTTCTTACGTTCCTCTTCTTACGTTCCTTTTCTTACGTTCCTTTTCTAACTTTCCTCTTCTTACGTTCTTCTTCTTACGTTCCTCTTCTTACGTTCCTCTTCTTACGTTCCTCTTCTTACGTTCTTCTTTCTTACGTTCCTTTTCTTACGTTCCTCTTCTTACGTTCTTCTAACGTTCCTCTTCTAACGTTCTTCTTCTTACGTTCCTCTTCTTACGTTCTTCTTCTTACGTTCTTCTTTCTTACGTTCCTTTTCTAACTTTCCTCTTCTTACGTTCTTCTAACGTTCCTCTTCTAACGTTCTTCTTCTTACGTTCCTCTTCTTACGTTCTTCTTCTTACGTTCTTCTTTCTTACGTTCCTTTTCTTACGTTCCTCTTCTTACGTTCTTCTAACGTTCCTCTTCTAACGTTCTTCTTCTTACGTTCCTCTTCTTACGTTCTTCTTCTTACGTTCTTCTTCTTGCGTTCCTCTTCTTACGTTCCTCTTCTTACGTTCTTCTTCTTACGTTCCTTTTCTTACGTTCCTCTTCTTGCGTTCCTCTTCTTACGTTCCTCTTTCTTACGTTCCTTTTCTTACGTTCCTTTTCTTACGTTCCTCTTCTTACGTTCCTCTTCTAACGTTCTTCTTCTTACATTCCTCTTCTTACGTTCCTCTTCTTAAATTCCTCTTCTTACGTTCCTCTTCTTACGTTCCTCTTCTTACATTCCTCTTCTTACGTTCCTCTTCTTTCTTACGTTCCTCTTCTTACGTTCCTCTTCTTACGTTCCTCTTCTTACGTTCCTCTTCTTTCTTACGTTCCTCTTCTTACGTTCCTCTTCTTACGTTCTTCTTCTTACGTTCCTCTTCTTACGTTCCTCTTCTTACGTTCCTCTTCTTACATTCCCTTTCTTACGTTCCTCTTCTTACGTTCCTCTTCTTACGTTCCTCTTCTTTCTTACGTTCCTCTTCTTACGTTCTTCTTTCTTACGTTCCTCTTCTTACGTTCTTCTTCTTGCGTTCCTTTTCTTACGTTCCTCTTCTTGCGTTCCTCTTCTTACGTTCTTCTTGCGTTCCTCTTCTAACGTTCCTCTTCTTACGTTCCTCTTCTTGCGTTCCGTGTCTTGGGCCCCTCAGGATTATTCCGTGGAAGGCATGAGCGATTCGTTGCTGACCTTCCTGCAGCACCTCCGGGAGTTTGGGCTGGTCTTCCAGAGGAAGGTGAGTCATAGTTCATATAATAATGATGTCATCATTAATCTGAATCCCTGGCTATTCAGATTAAAGGCTAGCGGGTTCTTGTGCTGAAGGTTCTGAGAGAACAATGATCCGGTTTGTTCCATTCTGTTTGTGAGGCGTCGTTCTCTTCCGGATTGTTCTTCAGGCTGCTTTAGTTGTTCCTCTTTGTGCCTCTGTGTGTGGAGTCGGGATTCAGTGAGGATACCTTCAACCTGTAGCTGTTTTCAAGCACCCGTTATCCAGTAACACAAGCTAGCCTAGCTGCTCGCGGCGCTAGCTGGCCGAGCGCTGCTAGCTAGCTTCACGAGCAGCCGCCTTCATTGTTTGTTAAATAAATGATTCGTTACGTCAAGAATATGAAGTCAGTTTCAGCGTCTATGTTGAATGTCTGGCTGAGATCAGCGGGGACAAACGACGGGCGGGGACAAACGACGGGCGGGGACAAACGGCGGCCACCATTTAAATCAAGACTTGATGAATGTCTTCTCAACAACCAGAGTGTTGTTAAACTCGTTTTTATTTCTCATAGTCATCTCAAGGCTCTTTAGCAGGGAAAGACAGAACCCAACCGGACCCCCAAGAGCAAGCACAAAGGAAACACTCCCTTTAACAGGCAGAAACCTTGGACAGAACCTCAGACTCATGGAGGACAGCCATCTGGATGGACAAACAGGGAGAGAGAGATTACTCACATATATTTATAACATGAATAACCAGATAAAGGGGGAGGAGCTCAGTGTGTCATGATGTTAAGCCACCAATGCTGCCTAATGACAGCAGATTGATTATATTGATTACTGCATCGATTAGCTATAAGCTTTGTTAAAAAGGAAAGTCTTTAATCTCCTCTTGAACATAGAGATGGTGTGATTCCACGATAAAGGAGCTCGATAACTGAAAGCTCCGCCCCCCAGTCTTGTGATAACCAGGAATTTAAATAGCCACAGAAAACTAGATGACCTACTTTAAAGCTGGAATAAGTTTACACACACGCTTATCTATGATTAGCGCACATTAGCATGTGTTCTTCTATCGCCAGAGGAAGTCCAGGCGGTACTACCCCACCAGACTGGCCATCACTCTGGCGGCGGGGGTCACCACTACCTTGTCCTGCCCCTCCTCGCTCTCCAACATGGCTTCCACTCCTGGCACTGGCGACGCCGGGTTCATAGTGGTGGAAACGAACTATCGGATCTACGCCTACACAAGTACGTATGGACACCTGCAGCTTTTGAGAGACGTCCTGTCCGTCCCGGGACCTCGTCTCAGACTGTGTCTTGGACTTCGGCCGCACCAGAAGGCGGTGCTTTTTGCCTCTTATCGACGCTCTGCACAATTTATAGTAGTGACTTGTGATTCGGACTCCGTGTCACATCTCCAAGATTTTCACTACTTCCGACCCAGAGACCCAGAAAAGAGGTTCCAGCAGATCAGAATCTGCCACAGAGGGTTTGGGACGCTGTTCTTGGTGCCATTAAGGGGGGGGGGGGGACTGGATAAATAGAGCGAAGCATGGCGGCAGCTCGGTGACACGCTTTAGTTACGGGTTCAATGGAATCCCGTCGTGTGCAGAGGATCAGGAAATCCTAGAAAAAGACAATGATCCCTAGCAGACCTCAGAATCCTCCGAGGCTTGGTTCCGAAAGAAGTCCTGGATCATTCTCGGGGGGCCAATAAAGTCGCTTGACTGGAAGTCAGAGAAGATCTGTGTTTGCAGCCGGTAAAGCAGGAATATCCCAGAAGTGGGGGCCACTGATCTGAGGACCCTTCGGGTTCCTGGTCTCTGGATATGAGCTAAAGGACCAACGGCAGACCCTGGTCTGTGGGGGCCGGCTCCTCAGACACTGCAGGAGTCAGGAAGTTTCCCACTTCGGTATATTCTTCGGCATCGATTTGGGTAAAACAGTTAAATATCTGTATTTATTGGTTTGAACTGCTCTTGATTGATCTTTTGATTCATAGTCGATCAGGAGCCCATTTTGCGAGCTAACCTGATTGATAATAAATGTTGAATCGTTTAGCTTTCCTGCTGTAGGTTCTGCCGGAGTCTTTCCCAGCTGGCGAGAGGCGCGGCAGCGCTACACACTGCACCGGGACACAGAACTGGATTTGACCCCGTGTCTCTCTCTCCCAGACTCGGAGCTGCAGATTGCCCTCGTGGCCCTCTTCAGTGAGATGCTCTATCGCTTCCCCAACGTGGTCGTGGCTCAGGTCACGAGGGAGTCCGTGCAGCAGGCCATAGCCAACGGCATCACCGCGGAGCAGGTACGGGCAGCGGGGACAGCGCCGGGACACCGCCGGGACACCGCCGGGACACCGCTGGTCCAAGTCCCCAACAACCGGGAACTCATTGTTCTTGTTCCTGGAGAACTCGGGAACGTTCAAAGAGAAGTTCTGATGTGTAACGTGACCCAACGGAGCGCTTCAGAGCTCGTCACCATTTGTAGATTGATCCGAGGCCACCTGGGCGATGGTTTCATTGATCCGAGGCGACCTGGGCGATGGTTTCATTGATCCGAGGTGACCTGGGCGATGGTTTCATTGATCCGATGTGACCTGGGCGAAGGTTTCATTGATCCGAGGCCACCTGGGCGATGGTTTCATTGATCCGATGTGACCTGGGCGAAGGTTTCATTGATCCGAGGCCACCTGGGCGATGGTTTCATTGATCCGAGGCGACCTGGGCGATGGTTTCATTGATCCGAGGCCACCTGGGCGATGGTTTCATTGATCCGAGGCCACCTGGGCGATGGTTTCGTTGATCCGAGGCCACCTGGGCGATGGTTTCATTGATCCGAGGTGACCTGGGCGATGGTTTCATTGATCCGATGTGACCTGGGCGATGGTTTCATTGATCCGAGGCGACCTGGGCGATGGTTTCATTGCCCCCCCCCCCTAATGTCTTCCCTCTCTCCAGATTATCCACTTCCTCCGGACCAGAGCTCACCCCGTCATGCTCAAGCAGGTACAGCTGATTGTTCTTATCGTACACTTGGTCATCTAATATGACAATAAGACGACATAGAGCGCTCATGGGTGGGGGGGGGGGGGGGGCTCCCTTGTCCCATCGCTGTCCCATCGCTGTCCTCCAGACCCCAGTCCTGCCCCCAACCATAACGGATCAGATCAGACTGTGGGAGTTGGAGCGAGATCGACTGCAGTTCGCAGAAGGTGAGCCCGTCTTCTTATCGTGTTGTCTGTCTGTCTGTCCGTCCCCGATCTGACATGAAGACAGGAAAACGCTCTGACACCACGCCAGCGCGTCCCTCTCTCCACCGCCAGCGCGTCCCTCTCTCCACCGCCAGCGCGTCCCTCTCTCCACCGCCAGCGCGTCCCTCTCTCCATCGCCAGCGCGTCCCTCTCTCCATCGCCAGCGCGTCCCTCTCTCCACCGCCAGCGCGTCCCTCTCTCCACCGCCAGCGCGTCCCTCTCTCCATCGCCAGCGCGTCCCTCTCTCCATCGCCAGCGCGTCCCTCTCTCCATCGCCAGCGCGTCCCTCTCTCCATCGCCAGCGCGTCCCTCTCTCCATCGCCAGCGCGTCCCTCTCTCCATCGCCAGCGCGTCCCTCTCTCCATCGCCAGCGCGTCCCTCTCTCCATCGCCAGCGCGTCCCTCTCTCCATCGCCAGCGCGTCCCTCTCTCCATCGCCAGCGCGTCCCTCTCTCCATCGCCAGCGCGTCCCTCTCTCCATCGCCACCGCGTCCCTCTCTCCACCGCCAGCGAGTCCCTCTCTCCACCGCCAGCGCGTCCCTCTCTCCACCGCCAGCGCGTCCCTCTCTCCACCGCCAGCGCGTCCCTCTCTCCACCGCCAGGGTGTCCCTCTCTCCACCGCCAGCGCGTCCCTCTCTCCACCGCCAGCGCGTCCCTCTCTCCATCGCCAGCGCGTCCCTCTCTCCACCGCCAGCGCGTCCCTCTCTCCACCGCCAGCGCGTCCCTCTCTCCACCGCCAGCGCGTCCCTCTCTCCACCGCCAGCGCGTCCCTCTCTCCACCGCCAGCGCGTCCCTCTCTCCACCGCCAGCGCGTCCCTCTCTCCACCGCCAGCGCGTCCCTCTCTCCACCGCCAGCGCGTCCCTCTCTCCACCGCCAGCGCGTCCTTCTCTCCACCGCCAGCGCGTCCCTCTCTCCACCGCCAGCGCGTCCCTCTCTCCACCGCCAGCGTGTCCCTCTCTCCATCGCCAGCGCGTCCCTCTCTCCATCGCCAGCGCGTCCCTCTCTCCACCGCCAGCGCGTCCCTCTCTCCACCGCCAGCGCGTCCCTCTCTCCACCGCCAGCGTGTCCCTCTCTCCATCGCCAGCGTGTCCCTCTCTCCATCGCCAGCGTGTCCCTCTCTCCACCGCCAGCGTGTCCCTCTCTCCATCGCCAGCGCGTCCCTGTCCACCGCCAGCCTGTCCCTCTCTCCATCGCCAGCGCGTCCCTCTCTCCACCGCCAGCCTGTCCTTCTGTCCACCGCCAGCGCGTCCCTCTCTCCACCGCCAGCGCGTCCCTCTCTCCACCGCCAGCGTGTCCCTCTCTCCATCGCCAGCGTGTCCCTCTCTCCATCGCCAGCGCGTCCCTGTCCACCGCCAGCCTGTCTCTCTCTCCATCACCAGCCTGTCCCTCTCTCCATCGCCAGCGCGTCCCCACCCCGTGCTCTTTGGCCTACCGTCTCATGGTGTAACAGCAGCTGTTGTCCACCAGAGGCTTTGATGTTGAAGCGCTTGGTGATCATAAACAAGTGAAACAGAGACACATGAGGACAGACCAATGATGGAAGTAGACGGCAAACGGACAGCCCTGGTCTTTGTTTCGTTTGTTGTGTGTCTCTGTCCTTTTGGGCTTCGTTTTGCCTCTGGGGGTGTGCAGGACGCTGTCCTCTAACCGATCCGTGCCTCCTCCAGGAGTTCTCTACAACCAGTTCCTGTCCCAGGTGGACTTCGAGGTGCTGCGGGACCGAGCCCAGGTTAGGACGAATGTCCTGAGACATTTTCCGATCACTTGTTCCAGCTGAGTTCCTGGATGACCTCAATGACCTTCGTGTGCTGCTCCATTAATCTGCGTTCCTCTCCGGTTCAGGGTCTCGGCTGCCTGCTGTGGCAAGACGTGTCTCACAGAGTGATGGTGGTGTCTCCAGAAGGACACGGTGAGGTCAAGAGGTTCTGGAAGCGACAGAAGTCTCAAGCCTAGCTGCAGGAGAATAAAGCGAAGCTGAAGGCCGCGTTTCTGCCGTCTCCTTTTCTTGAGTGTGAACAGTTAAAGAATGCAGGGGGGGGGGGGGGGGGGACAAGCGTCTGTCTCCACACCGGACAGACGACTCAGTGGACTCGGCAGTCCACCTGCACCTGAAAGAAGCCGTGCCAATCGTTCCGTATTTGGACCCCGTTCATACACGTCCCGTGTTGGACGGACAGGGGACACACTTTGTCTCTTACGTCTCCGAGGATTAGAGACAAACTGCTCTGTCTATGGTGTCGTCCCGGTTCTGGGACTCTCCATCGGGTGCTCCAGGGTTTGTGGGAGGTCGCCCAACCAGTCCCCTTGTGTGGGTCGGGAGCGTCCCTTCTGGTGTCTTGTGGGGGGGGGGGGGGGGCTTTGCTGGGGGCTGTCCGGTCCCTGTTTGGTCGGAGTCAGAGCTTGCAGACAGCAGTCGGTCAGACCTGTCCCCGGTGCACATTGGACCTCCAGCGTGTGCCGGGGACGAGGAAATGATCCATATGTTCAGAGACTTGGTAACGAAACGTCCCCCGACTGATCGTTTGGACACGCAGACATTAAGGATGGTCATTTCAGGAGTTTGTAAACCGACGAGCTGTATTTTCAACTTATTAAAAACGAATACGTTTCCTAGCAAAATGAAAGTAGCAAAAGTTGTTCATAAATCTGGTAACGAGAACTTCTTTGTGTACTAATGGATCTGCAGGAAACCTCACACGAGTTATGTCTGAGCCAAAGCCCGCCTTGAACACAATCGTTACACGTTCTATACAATTCATCAATATTACCGTATTTAACATTGTTTAGAAGTATGGGGAAACACCTACAGAAGTACTTTGCAACCGTTACGTATACTCCGGAAACGAGCCGTTCGCATCATCCATGATGCCGATACTTTATATTTACAGTCCAAAATCCTTAAACTGGACCATCTGGTGACATTTAAAACGGTTCAAATACCTCATAAAGCAGACAAGAAGTTACTAGCGAGCCGTCTGCAGCTCGTGTTCGCTGAGAGGGGAGGAGGAATAAAAGAACTGCAAGAAAGGGCTGCTGCGTCTATCTCTGGTGTGAGATTATGGAATAACTTGGATATTGAATTGAAGTTGCGTCAAAGTATTATTCTTAAAATAAAGTATAAATATGAGGTATTTTTAAAGTATGCACGCATTGATGGGTAAAAGGTACTACCTACAAATGTATTTTGTTTGAATACTTACTGGAACACAGGTTGCGTTCATGGAGGTGTTTATTATGTGTGGGCAAACACGTGACTGAAGGGGGGGGGGGGGGGGGGGTATGATTTTATAAGATCACACTTCATCCTACTCCTTTTGAGCTTCCTAAACATGAATATATGTTTCTGAAAATATGTTTGTTTATTTTATTTTATTTTATTTTTGTTCATTTTGAGTTCATGCCTGATGCTTGATGCTCAAATAAATAAATATCTCTAGAATGTCTTTTGAGTTTTTCCGTTGTTACAAATGCTGAGGAGGGTAATATTTAAACTTGTTTCAGAAAATTGTAAAAGTAGGATGTGCTTGTTATGGGCGAGACGTTAAGCCACATTCACCGTTCTTTTGTTTTGTGACCCCCCAGGTAGTTTGAGTTTGAGAGTAAAGTATCCAAAACTGCGCTTCTGCTG
>NC_090909.1:12565338-12597526 GCF_040956055.1 Brachionichthys hirsutus
CGTCCCCTCGGGATTTGATGCAGGTTTTAACACCAAGATGTCTGCACCCACATCCTGTCTGCTGCCAATCGCTGGATAAATATATAACAACCAACGACAAGGAAACTGGGGAGGAAATACCAACGTTACGCAACAGTCGGTGGAACTTTAGGCCCCGCCGGATTGACGCGGAACGTTTTTCCACCGGTCAAGTTGAGGCCTGTTCAGGCTCAGGCAGGAAGAATGGAGCAGGTAGAAACCGGCCACGCCCGTGTGACACCTGGAGGTCACTGTCTGTTGTTTCGGGGCGTGAGGCCCTTACAACACGAAAGCATTTTATAGATACATTCATAAAAGAGTAAGTTCCTTAGAACGTTGAGGAACATTACGCAGGAAGGGATTTATAAATTCAAAGCAGCAGGAACATGTGTGACTCAAACGGTCGTGTATCAGGGGGCGTCGACACACAAACGTTGGTGCGCCACATCCTGGCGGGGGGGGGGCTACTTACTGGCGCTAGCATTTACGAAATCTTAAACAGAAACAAGACGCTGGGAAAACTATACGTGCAAGGTAAAGAGAATTAAGAGCTCTAATCGTACCGTCACGGTTCACAGTACAATCGTATTTATTGTGTAATAATACTGCGATGTGTAACAGCAGTCTATTGCAGCGTCCTGTGAGACGCGCTGCTCCTCAGGGGGCGTTTGCTTTGTTTGCCCGGTGCCTCTTCCCTGGGCGGGGTGAGGCGGCTCCTTCAGGATGCTCTGGGCTCTCCTGTGCCGTGTTGATGACCTTCTGGCGACACGTCCGGGGTGTACCACGCCTCTCACCCTGAGTCTGATGGGTTAGGGTCCAGCAACTCCCGCAGGGTGGAAGGAGACGAGACGACGAGAAGATAGATGGATGGATGGATGAATGGTTGGATGGGTGGATGGATGGATGAATGGATGGTGGATGGTTGGATGGAGGACTCAGTTTACACCTCCCGAGTCCAGAGGAGGGCCAGACGCATCGCCACAGACCCCACCCACCCGGGCCACAGACTGTTTGTCCCGCCCACAGACCCCACCCACCCGGGCCACAGACTGTTTGTCCCGCCCACAGACCCCACCCACCCGGGCCACAGACTGTTTGTCCCGCCCACAGACCCCACCCACCCGGGCCACAGACTGTTTGTCCCGCCTCCGTCAGGGAGGCGGTTCAGGACAATAAGAAGCAGCACAGCGAGGCTCAGGAACAGCTTCTTCCCCCGAGCTGTGAAAGCAGTCGTTCCCTTGTAGTGATCTGGGACGCTTTATGCCGGCCCTGTTGCTGTTGTTGCTATTCTGCACTACTGCCTGTGATTCACTCTCTCTGTGTATATATATATTGTATTGTGTATATATATTGTTCCTTTAAATAGAGAGAATTTAGTTTTTGATTTGATTGTTATGATGTGTGCCTTAAGCCGTGGGCCTTCTCACGATTTTATTATGCTCGCATAATGACAATAAAGTATCTTGAATCTTGAATGGATGGATGGTTGGATGGACGGATCGATGGTTGGATGGATGAACGATGAACATACAACTTGCAATAGAAGGGACGAAATGACGTCTTTCTTTTTTTAATCGTTGCCTTTCACACAACCAGGTTCCCTCGCGGAGTGGCTCATCTGCTTCATAGAACATCTCTGTTACCGTAAACCTTCTACGACGGTTCGAGGCTGCTCTTTGTTTTCACGTTCGTCCCTTAACGCCGCGCGAGTCTTTTACGGCCATTACGGTTTGTGTACCCGGAAGTGACTTGCAACCATAGAAGCACAATGGAGCGGAGCGGCACAAAGCGTCGCTGATGACGTGCTGTTAGCGGATCGTTGCTTAGCTCGGTGGCTAACGGCCCTCCCGTTGAACGCACGCAGGCTAAGCGCGTGCCTGACTTAAACAATGGAGTTTCCCTTTGATGTAAACCGGCTGTTCTCTCAGAGGGTCACCGTCCTGGACGAGGGCGTTGCAGGTCGAGCGTCAGCGGCAAGGTACGGTTGATGACGTCACTTTCTGTGTGACAGCGTCACGAGCTGCGAGCCTCCAGGACGTTCTGAAGTCTGTCCGAATCAATATCGATTGAACGGCGCGAGGCGTGTCTCCCACGTGGAGCGTCATTGCGTGGGAGACACGCCCCCTCAGTGACCTGTGACCTGTGACCTGCTTCTCTTTGCAGGCCAGATCTTCAAGCCCACATCGTCACTGTCATTGATGAGCTTGGACGAGCCTCAGCAATGGTGAGTCTCAAGTGCGTGTGTGTGCGCGTGTGTGTGTGCGCGCGCGTGTGCGTGTATATATAACTAGCTATAAACTAGATTTATTTGTTTCTAAGCATAAAAGCATAATAAAAGTACATTTAACCCGAATAAGTATCTAAACTCTCTACCGGTGTCTCAGAATATGATGAATATATTTATTAGATAGAATGTTAGAGTACAAGTACAGTCACACAGTAGCATGTATTACAGTACAAGTACAGTCACACAGTAGCATGTATTACAGTACAAGTACAGTCACACAGTAGCATGTATTACAGTACAAGTACAGTCAAACAGTAGCCTGTATTACAGTACAAGTACAGTCACACAGTAGCCTGTATTACAGTACAAGTACAGTCACACAGTAGCATGTATTACAGTACAAGTACAGTCACACAGTAGCATGTATTACAGTACAAGTACAGTCAAACAGTAGCCTGTATTACAGTACAAGTACAGTCACACAGTAGCCTGTATTACAGTACAAGTACAGTCACACAGTAGCATGTATTACAGTACAAGTACAGTCACACAGTAGCATGTATTACAGTACAAGTACAGTAGTTTAGTACAGTAATGGTTGTAGTAGTAGCTTTTCAGTGTGTAACCGGGGGGGGGTCTCCACAGGCCCAGCAGCTCGCGGCACCCATAACCAGCGCCCCCAAGCTGCAGGCCCAGAAGCACCAGCTGTATCTGCTGAAGGAGGGCGAGGGAAATGGGTGCGTACGCTTGGATGCACCTGTGTGCAGAACAGGTAGGCGTTGCCGAGGGAACCCAAACTGACCCCCACTGACCCCCACGTTCCTGTCCCGCAGGGGGCGAGGCGTGATGGCCGGACTTCTCAAGGTCGGCCACAAGAAGCTGTTTCTGCTCGTGAGTCGATGGTTTCGCTGTTTCATCGAGGTGAAAGGAGTTTCTGAACTCAAGGTGAAACGTCTTCTCCCGCTTCAGGACCTCCAGGGTGCGCACGTGGAGGCGGAGCCTCTGTGCGTTCTGGATTTCTACATATCGGAGGAGCTGCAACGCCATGGGTGTGGCCTGGAGCTGTTTGGGTTCATGCTGCAGGTGAGGTCCCGGGGGGGTGAACAGAAAGCAGCCGAGTCGCTCTGGCCTAAGGGAACGTTGTAGGGCGGGGTTGTGCGTCCCGGACGGAGCCTGAAAACGGACCCTCTTGGAGACTCTCATGTCCCGATGTCCTGAGAGCGTCCTGCTCTAGAGCCGTAGAGCTAGAGGATCCGAATATATAATATTATAATATATATAGCTTGTATTATATTATAATATATATATAGCTTGTATTATATTATAATATATATAGCTTGTATTATATTATAATATATATAGCTTGTATTATATTATAATATATATATATAGCTTGTATTATATTATAATATATATAGCTTGTATTATATTATAATATATATAGCTTGTATTATATTATCATATATATAGCTTGTATTATATTATCATATATATAGCTTGTATTATATTATCATATATATAGCTTGTATTATATTATAATATATATAGCTTGTATTATATTATCATATATATAGCTTGTATTATATTATCATATATATAGCTTGTATTATATTATCATATATATAGCTTGTATTATATTATCATATATATAGCTTGTATTATATTATAATATATATAGCTTGTATTATATTATCATATATATAGCTTGTATTATATTATCATATATATAGCTTGTATTATATTATCATATATATAGCTTGTATTATATTATAATATATATAGCTTGTCTTATATTATAATATATATAGCTTGTATTATATTATAATATATATAGCTTGTCTTATATTATAATATATATAGCTTGTCTTATATTATAATATATATAGCTTGTATTATATTATAATATATATAGCTTGTATTATATTATAATATATATAGCTTGTCTTATATTATAATATATATAGCTTGTATTATATTATAATATATATAGCTTGTCTTATATTATAATATATATAGCTTGTATTATATTATAATATATATAGCTTGTCTTATATTATAATATATATAGCTTGTATTATATTATAATATATATAGCTTGTCTTATATTATAATATATATAGCTTGTCTTATATTATAATATATATAGCTTGTATTATATTATAATATATATAGCTTGTATTATATTATAATATATATAGCTTGTCTTATATTATAATATATATAGCTTGTATTATATTATAATATATATAGCTTGTCTTATATTATAATATATATAGCTTGTATTATATTATAATGTATATAGCTTGTCTTATATTATAATATATATAGCTTGTATTATATTATAATATATATAGCTTGTATTATATTATAATATATATAGCTTGTCTTATATTATAATATATATAGCTTGTCTTATATTTTCATTTCTCCACCGCAGCACCAGAATCTGGAGCCCGTTCTGATGGCATACGACCGGCCCTCGCCAAAACTCATGTCTTTCCTGGCCAAGCATTTCTCCCTAACCCAAAGTGTCCCTCAGGTACGTCTTGTCCTGCGTGCGTGTGTGTGTGTGTGTGTGTGTGTGTGTGTGTGTGTGTGTGTGTGAGTGGCTGGTTCTCTTCAACCTGCTGCTCACCAGCCAATCAGAACTGAAGAAGCCTCTTTGATGAGACACATCGTCAAACTTTAAAAATAATTCCCGTTGCTGCAGATCCCGCGAGCAGGGATTACACGTGCACATTACACGCGCACATTAAACGCGCACATTAAACGTGCACATTAAACGCGCACATTAAAGGCGCACATTAAACGTGCACATTAAACGTGCACATTAAACGCGCACATTAAACGCGCACATTAAACGTGCACATTAAACGTGCACATTAAACGTGCACATTAAACGTGCACATTAAACGCGCACATTAAACGCGCACATTAAACGTGCACATTAAACGTGCACATTAAACGTGCACATTAAACGCGCACATTAAACGCGCACATTAAACGTGCACATTAAACGTGCACATTAAACGTGCACATTATGTGAAAAACCTTTATTTAACGGTGTCCAACAAAAACAGCGGTGCCTGTCCTCTACAGACCCGCCAGGCGGATAAAGCGGCTGCAGACCGTCATGATGGACGGCTTAGAGACAGTGGCTCTGAGGAAAAGACAGGAGGCGGAGCTAGAAGTGAAGGAGATGAAGATGCCCCCTAGTGGCCAGGCGGCCCTAAGCAGCTTCTTAGGTTGCTTATAAGCCTGATAATATGCAGGGTTCTACGCAGACACATGATAATGGCTGTTTGTATTAAAGCCCTACTAACGCCTGCCCTTCTGCATGTTTATTAAACTCAATTTAATTCTGTTCTGTCCAGGTCAATAACTTTGTGGTGTTCGAAGGGTTTTTCCTCAACAGATCAGGTAACATATTCTTTAAGCTCAACTTTATTGTCAGTACACAAGATAACGAAATGCAGTTTAGCATCCTCTCATTTTCTGTTGTAATGACATTGCTTAAGACGTATGTCCAAATGTCAGCTTCTAACATGACACCCTGAGCAGCTAAAGCTGTTTTCTTGGTATTTGTATATATGCCAGAAAGGTGCTTTCCAACCATAGTTTTGTGGTGGAAGAAAGAAATACACTATGCATGTATAGCACAGTGTGTAGGGGTTGTAGCTGTTTATGTAGCATGTATAGCACAGTGTGTAGGGGTTGTAGCTGTTTATGTAGCATGTATAGCACAGTGTGTAGGGGTTGTAGCTGTTTATGTAGCATGTATAGCACAGTGTGTAGGGTTTGTAGCTGTTTATGTAGCATGTATAGCACAGTGTGTAGGGTTTGTAGCTGTTTATGTAGCATGTAGAGCACAGTGTGTAGGGTTTGTAGCTGTTTATGTAGCATGTAGAGCACAGTGTGTAGGGTTTGTAGCTGTTTATGTAGCATGTATAGCACAGTGTGTAGGGTTTGTAGCCGTTTATGTAGCATGTATAGGACAGTGTGTAGGGTTTGTAGCTGTTTATGTAGGATGTATAGGACAGTGTGTAGGGTTTGTAGCTGTTTATGTAGCATGTATAGCACAGTGTGTAGGGTTTGTAGCTGTTTATGTAGCATGTATAGCACAGTGTGTAGGGTTTGTAGCTGTTTATGTAGCATGTATAGCACAGTGTGTAGGGTTTGTAGCTGTTTATGTAGCATGTATAGCACAGTGTGTAGGGTTTGTAGCTGTTTATGTAGCATGTATAGCACAGTGTGTAGGGTTTGTAGCTGTTTATGTAGCATGTAGAGCACAGTGTGTAGGGTTTGTAGCTGTTTATGTAGCATGTATAGCACAGTGTGTAGGGTTTGTAGCCGTTTATGTAGCATGTATAGGACAGTGTGTAGGGTTTGTAGCTGTTTATGTAGCATGTATAGCACAGTGTGTAGGGTTTGTAGCTGTTTATGTAGCATGTATAGCACAGTGTGTAGGGTTTGTAGCTGTTTATGTAGCATGTATAGCACAGTGTGTAGGGTTTGTAGCTGTTTATGTAGCATGTAGAGCACAGTGTGTAGGGTTTGTAGCTGTTTATGTAGCATGTATAGCACAGTGTGTAGGGTTTGTAGCCGTTTATGTAGCATGTATAGGACAGTGTGTAGGGTTTGTAGCTGTTTATGTAGGATGTATAGCACAGTGTGTAGTGTTTGTAGCTGTTTATGTAGCATGTATAGGACAGTGTGTAGGGTTTGTAGCTGTTTATGTAGCATGTATAGGACAGTGTGTAGGGTTTGTAGCTGTTTATGTAGCATGTATAGGACAGTGTGTAGGGTTTGTAGCTGTTTATGTAGCATGTATAGCACAGTGTGTAGGGTTTGTAGCTGTTTATGTAGCATGTATAGCACAGTGTGTAGGGTTTGTAGCTGTTTATGTAGCATGTATAGCACAGTGTGTAGGGTTTGTAGCTGTTTATGTAGCATGTATAGCACAGTGTGTAGGGTTTGTAGCTGTTTATGTAGCATGTATAGCACAGTGTGTAGGGTTTGTAGCCGTTTATGTAGCATGTATAGGACTGTGTAGGGTTTGTAGCTGTTTATGTAGGATGTATAGCACAGTGTGTAGTGTTTGTAGCTGTTTATGTAGCATGTATAGGACAGTGTGTAGGGTTTGTAGCTGTTTATGTAGCATGTAGAGCACAGTGTGTAGGGTTTGTAGCTGTTTATGTAGCATGTATAGCACAGTGTGTAGGGTTTGTAGCTGTTTATGTAGCATGTATAGCACAGTGTGTAGTGTTTGTAGCTGTTTATGTAGCATGTATAGCACAGTGTGCAGGGTTTGTAGCTGTTTATGTAGCACGTATAGGACAGTGTGTAGGGTTTGTAGCTGTTTATGTAGCATGTATAGCACAGTGTGTAGGGTTTGTAGCTGTTTATGTAGCATGTATAGCACAGTGTGTAGTGTTTGTAGCTGTTTATGTAGCATGTATAGCACAGTGTGTAGGGTTTGTAGCTGTTTATGTAGCATGTATAGCACAGTGTGTAGGGTTTGTAGCTTTTTATGTAGCATGTATAGCACAGTGTGTAGGGTTTGTAGCTGTTTATGTAGCATGTAGAGCACAGTGTGTAGGGTTTGTAGCTGTTTATGTAGGATGTATAGCACAGTGTGTAGTGTTTGTAGCTGTTTATGTAGCATGTATAGGACAGTGTGTAGGGTTTGTAGCTGTTTATGTAGCATGTAGAGCACAGTGTGTAGGGTTTGTAGCTGTTTATGTAGCATGTATAGCACAGTGTGCAGGGTTTGTAGCTGTTTATGTAGCATGTATAGGACAGTGTGTAGGGTTTGTAGCTGTTTATGTAGCATGTATAGCACAGTGTGTAGGGTTTGTAGCTGTTTATGTAGCATGTAGAGCACAGTGTGTAGGGTTTGTAGCTGTTTATGTAGCATGTATAGCACAGTGTGTAGGGTTTGTAGCTGTTTATGTAGCATGTAGAGCACAGTGTGTAGGGTTTGTAGCTGTTTATGTAGGATGTATAGCACAGTGTGTAGTGTTTGTAGCTGTTTATGTAGCATGTATAGCACAGTGTGTAGTGTTTGTAGCTGTTTATGTAGCATGTATAGCACAGTGTGTAGTGTTTGTAGCCATTTATGTAGCATGTATAGCACAGTGTGTAGGGTTTGTAGCTGTTTATGTAGCATGTATAGCACAGTGTGTAGGGTTTGTAGCTGTTTATGTAGGATGTATAGCACAGTGTGTAGTGTTTGTAGCTATTTATGTAGCATGTATAGGACAGTGTGTAGGGTTTGTAGCTGTTTATGTAGCATGTATAGGACAGTGTGTAGGGTTTGTAGCTGTTTATGTAGCATGTAGAGCACAGTGTGTAGGGTTTGTAGCTGTTTATGTAGCATGTATAGCACAGTGTGCAGGGTTTGTAGCTGTTTATGTAGCATGTATAGGACAGTGTGTAGGGTTTGTAGCTGTTTATGTAGCATGTATAGGACAGTGTGTAGGGTTTGTAGCTGTTTATGTAGCATGTAGAGCACAGTGTGTAGGGTTTGTAGCTGTTTATGTAGCATGTATAGCACAGTGTGCAGGGTTTGTAGCTGTTTATGTAGCATGTATAGCACAGTGTGTAGGGTTTGTAGCTGTTTATGTAGGATGTATAGCACAGTGTGTAGTGTTTGTAGCTGTTTATGTAGCATGTATAGCACAGTGTGTAGGGTTTGTAGCTGTTTATGTAGCATGTATAGCACAGTGTGTAGGGTTTGTAGCTGTTTATGTAGCATGTATAGGACAGTGTGTAGTGTTTGTAGCTGTTTATGTAGCATGTATAGGACAGTGTGTAGGGTTTGTAGCTGTTTATGTAGCATGTATAGGACAGTGTGTAGCTGTTTATGTAGCATGTATAGCACAGTGTGTAGGGTTTGTAGCTGTTTATGTGGCATGTATAGGACAGTGTGTAGGGTTTGTAGCTGTTTATGTGGCATGTATAGGACAGTGTGTAGGGTTTGTAGCAGACTTTTATCTTGTATTGTGTTTTTTGACCCTAAGTGTGTTTTTACCCTCGCCGAAGAGGAGGTGAGGGTATTGCAATTGGGTGCGTTTGTTTGTTTGTTTGTCTGTTTGTCTGTTTGTCTGTCTGTCTGTTTGTTTGTTTGCTTGTTTGCTTGTTTGTCTGTTCGAGCGCATAACTCAAAGACTAGTAACCCAATCGACTTGAAATTTTTACACAAGCAAGGTTCTGTCCATAGCTCGGTCCTCCCCGAGAATGGCGTTAATCCGGATCTGGATCCAGATTCTAGAATTATTTTTACATCTGGAATTGTGCCTGTGCTGTAAACTGCCACTTTAAGAGGGAGGGACACAAATGGCATGATGGGAAAAAGAGTCCAGAAGGAGTCTTGTAGTACGTTCCGGAGCAGCAAGCTAGAGCAGGTTTGGCCCCTCTGATCCGGAAGCCCTGTTTACTGTCTCACAAGATCCAATAGTCTTTTGAAGGCGGGGTCTGCAATCTCTGATTGTCGTTTTCTAGTTAAGTGTGTTTTTCTTTACAGCAGTCCATCTGAGACAGGTTGCTGCAAAAAAGCCAGAAGGAGAGATTAAACCCTACTCTTTATTGGAGCGAGAAGGTAAAGCATGTCCCAATTATTATCATTTGAAACACCACAGTACAAATCATATACTGTATACATACATATACATATACCGTATGTTTTTCGGACCATAGAGCGCACCTTATTATAAGGCCCAACTTCGTGCAACATTAATGAACGCGTCTTACTTCATACAAAAGGCGCACCGGGTTTTAAGGCGCATTAAGCGAAACGAAACGGTCAGATAAGTAAAATTTTATTCAACTTATTCTCAAGATGAAACTCGCCCGGCGTCGCCTCCCTGTCTTGGTGAACGTGTGTTCTCCTTCTGTCGTCCAGCGCTCCCACGCAGCTCGCAATTTAACGTTGAACGGTTGGAGTTGGTTGGTTAGTCCACCCGGGATGATGATGATAAGCTAGTTAGCTAGTTAGCTTGCTTCACTTGGGTTTAGACAGTATCGGTGAGATCGGCGCGCACGGCGTACGCAGATCGCCACATAAAAGGCGCATAGTCAAGTTTTGGTCGTGAAAATACGGTCGTTTATTGTGCACGCTACACACAGTACACACGTAGCTTATTGTGCATTCCACAGTAAGCATACACAAGTTGGATAGATATACGGTATTTTAACTAAACGCATTCGCAGTAATTCAGCTACACAATAGCATAAAGATCATACCTGGGAGGCTGAAGAGGCAGAATTAGCATAACAAGCTCGCAAGTCCAACAATCAAGTTTACCAAACTCTCATTCTACATCACTGAAGGCATTGAATTCTTCATCCTCGGTGTCACTTCTGAGTATTTTTTCCAACTTTGGAGGAAAATGAAGGGCCGTCTCCTCTTCTGCGGGGAGTTCCAGTTCCAGTTTCCAACCCCCCAACGCCCAGTTACCCGACACAAAATGCCACATCACCCCTTTCATTGTCTTATTTCATGATATCATTGCATAATGTGTAAATATGTATTTACACATTAACGTAATTACATACGGAAACAAGTTATATTTAATCAATTTTATAAAATCGCTGGAAAAAACTTTTGGCAACTGAGATCACTGTTTCTTCATGTCATTCAACCTGCCTCTGTAAACGTCGATCGCTGATTGGATGGCATTTTGCACTTTCATGGATCGAAGCTTGTTTTGACCGGATGTTCTTTCCCATTCGCATAAACTCTGCTCGGCGCTCTACTGTTAGCCCAGATAGCTCCTCGGGCTCTTCTTCATTCGGGCTCCTTCCCCATCTGCAACATGTCGTGGTCATTCATGGGGGGCAGCACGTCCATCTATCAGAGCCCCCCCCCTTCTCAGCCAGTCTCACGGACGTGGTTACGGCTGCACTTTGGATGTCTATAGGGGGAAAGCCCTTGTAATAATTGATTGCGTCAGGATGCAGATTCTTCCAGCAAGCGTTGATCGTTTCAGATCTCATCTCAAGAATTTCTCTATTTATCTGTAAAAGAATTGATCGATACCGCCTTAAGGACGAGGTAGAAAAAACTGATCTCGCTATTCAGATCTCGCGATACAAAATTACCATCTCGAACAATCTCGTGAAAGATTGTCTCGGATACTTAAGTTGGAACGCCGGATAACTGGGGGTTTACTCTACATATTTTAATGTACATAAGTTGCACCTGAGTATCGGTGAGTGCTTTTCTAGTTTAGAAATGTAGTCACGAAATTATGGTACTGTACGTTTGATCTGGAATAAACTGACCACCAAAAACTAGAAAGAATTACATTTCATTCTTGCCCTTCGTGAAAAGAACAGTGTACATATATTTTGAAGTGATTGCAGCACTGACGTGTATTTCCTCAGTTCCTTGTCAAATAAACATAAAACCTGAGTTTAAAAAAAGCCTTCACTGAAATATTTGAATACTTTGTTTGCTCCTCAGCGAAATATTTGTATCCTTGAAAAACGTGACAGAGCTTCCTACTGTACTACATGAGTTTTCCTCCATGTAATGTTTGTCTGAGTCCGCTCTGGGGGGGTGGGACGGGGTGTGTCATGGAAAGGACAATTGCTGGCTGAATCCAGATTGCAAGGTCCTTCTCTTCTTTGGAATTTTGTTTTTGGGCCTAAAATGTCCCTAAAGAAGACATGCTAATGAAGTTCCTAATTCTGTATGAAACCCATTACAGCTACTCTTTAAAATATTTTTAATAATAATAATACATTTTATTTATTTGGCGCTTTTCTGGAAACTCAGTCGCTTTACACAGTGTACATAATATAAAAACAACAAAGAAATACAGACAATAAAAAGTGAACACGGTTTCAAAAAAATTCAATAAAATGTAAAAAGTAAAATTATACATTCAAAGCAATGTTGAACAGATGGGTTTTGAGTTCTTTCTTGAATGCTCGTAGCGGTTGTGCTAACGTGTTCCAGAGTGTGGGGACAGCGAGGTAATTTATAATTAAATGATGACAGCTGTATTTACTATCCATATTTTTGTGTAAAGACGGTGGCAATAGATTATGATGTACTAGGCATAAAGAGTTGACTGTTGACAGGAGGCGGAGCTAGAAGTGGCACAGCTCTAGCGGTTCGTTCGTTCGTCCCCTGTCCCCGTGTCCATCCTCGAGGTCAGTTGGTCACGGGACATAAATGTCATCGTATAGAAAAAAGGACAGTTGTTTGCATTTTTAGTTTAGGAAGGGGGGGCGGCTCCTGACTGTTTGTGCCTATGGTCCGAGTATCCACCCTTTTTGGAGTCCTTGGAGGGGGTACTGGAGAGTGCTCCTTCTGGGGGTTCCCTCGTTCTGTTGGGGGACTTCACCTTTCTGTCATCATCTCTTTAAAGTTTTCTGATGAGAGTTGTTGTCTCCTGTTCTTCCAGCAGTACGCCAGGTGCTGGACTCTCGTCCCTGGCCGTTCGCTCCTCCTCACTCCCCCCAGAGGTCTGTGTCCCACCACTGCTCCCACACGCTGAATGTGGGATCCTCTCCGAGCAGAGTGGCCCCACATGTCACCCCAGCCTCAGCCCCCGGGGCAGATGGGGCTCAGACTCGACAGTCTCCTCTCAGCGATCACTGCAAGGCAAGATGCTCCAGGTACGAAGCGGTTCACATCAACATGGCGGCCATTCAGACGCATGACGTCACGCTTCCTTGACCTCTGTGAAAGTTCAAGTGCTTGTTTTTTTTGCTGGGGTCAGTGGGACGAGGCTGCCGCCCTGCAACGGTCCGCTCAGACCGTTAGTACCTCAGTAGAAGCTTCGGTTGCTGTGAGCTTGAGCATTTATTCGTCTTGATAGGGTAGTCGTTCCACCGGATGGTGTTTCACGTGACGCTCGGGTCCGTGGCAGAACAGCCATTGCATTTTGTTGGGTATCCAGATTACGAGATGGACCCAGGCCGAACATCCAGAGAAGTTCTTCTGTTTTTTTACGCTTAGTCACTGACATTAATTCCGTGATGGATTGATGATGATTTATAGTTTGGCATGCAGTTAATTACTGACGGTGGTGATCAGCTGATTATTGGCTTTAATGCATTTTCTTTCACCGGTATCCGCTAGACTGCCAGTGTCCTGCTGCTGTTACTGCGTGGTTGAGTGTTTCCTATCGCTCTCTTGTTGTGGGGTTGTGCGTTTATTATTGTCTTGTGTTTTTATTGTTATTATAATTCAACTCTAACTGATTTGTTAACCACAGCTTTCTAACCACTTCACCTGTGTCTCTATTCCTCTTCATTGTTTTCTTTATCCAATCCATTACCTTTATTACCCCTTTGATTCTTTCTGTTGTCTCCACTAGTTCTCCTCCTCGGTCTCGGCTGGGCTTCCATTGACCCTCCTCAGATCAGCACCGTTTCTGACCCCTTTACAGGAGTGTTTCTTAATAGCTTGTTTGTGTGAGGTGGAGAAGCCGCTCTTGTTCCTGTCAAGTTTTGATTTTGTCAAGCCTTTTTAAAATGGGTATGTCTGCATAGCAGAGGAAACACCCTTTGAAGCAGAGGGAACACCTGTCTCACGGCAGTCCCTTTGAAGCAGAGGGAACACCTGTCTCACGGCAGTCCCTTTGAAGCAGAGGGAACACCTGTTTACCGGCAGTCCCTTTGTAGCAGAGGGAACACCTGTCTCACGGCAGTCCCTTTGTAGCAGAGGGAACACCTGTCTCACGGCAGTCCCTTTGAAGCAGAGGGAACACCTGTCTCACGGCAGTCCCTTTGAAGCAGAGGGAACACCTGTTTACCGGCAGTCCCTTTGTAGCAGAGGGAACACCTGTCTCACGGCAGTCCCTTTGTAGCAGAGGGAACACCTGTTTACCGGCAGTCCCTTTGTAGCAGAGGGAACACCTGTCTCACGGCAGTCCCTTTGTAGCAGAGGGAACACCTGTCTCACGGCAGTCCCTTTGTAGCAGAGGGAACACCTGTCTCACGGCAGTCCCTTTGTAGCAGAGGGAACACCTGTCTCACGGCAGTCCCTTTGTAGCAGAGGGAACACCTGTCTGTGTTCATCCACAGGAAACCGTAGATTTCTGGCACTGGTATGGACGCCTGTGAACGGAGTTTTAAGTTTGGAAACATGCTGTGGCATCGTGTGTGACCTGCGTCTACGTTCAGAAACAGCATGGATGCCTTCAAAACTCATCGCTCATCCACACAAACGAGCCTGGCGCCAAAGTGACGAGAGACGGAGCGTTCTGATTGGATGGGATTTACCGAACTATGCCTCCGATCGGTTTGGCAGGCTTGTGAACGTGCTGAACAACGCACTTGCGCGGTTACGTTGTATCAAAGCAAACAACAAAAAGCCTGTAAACAAATAAACATGTTGAAAACAAGAGGATCTCTGAGAGAGTGGCGTAACGTCTTCCAGGTGACTTTAGCACCTGGATGAATGAGAATCTCCACAGACATGATGTTAGCCGGTAACCGGATCAAACCTGTCGTGTAAATAAAGCAACACGCCCGTGAGCGTGTGCAGTTTGGTGCTGGTTTGAAGCGACCGCTGGATCCTCCAGATTTAAGTGGCTCGCCGCTCCATGTCCGCTCAAATGATACTTCCATAGCTACAAGTTTGGGTTTGGGTTTCAAGGTAACTTCGTTTCATTGTGCGGGTAGGCTAAGTGTTTTTACATTTAAATCAGTTATTGATAACCCCCCCCACTCACCTCCCCCTTTCTTGCTGTGATGCTCCAAAGCGGGTGTTTGTTGTATCCCCAACCTGCCAGCGACTGAAACGATACGGGACCACTGGGAGGAATAGCATTGGACCGTCTACCTGCTTCTGGATCCATCAGCAGGTAGACGGGATGGAGGTTGAGGGTTCCTGCTGGACCACAGTGTCAGGATAATGGAACTCTGCAGCACCAGCTCGGACGGGACACACAAAGCATCTTATGTGTATCTATACACCTCCAAGTCATTCACCTGTAGATCAATGCAGGTGTAGTCAGGATCAGTAGAACGGGTTACACAGGCAGCTTAGTGCGTCCTCAACCGTCTCCAAAACCTGCTTCCATAGTTTGGTTTTTATTTGTACTCAGCTTGTACACGGCTCCTGCATTCGATCCTCACTTCTGTTTTGTACTGTATATAGTTTCTCCTACTTTTGTCATGTTTTTCCTTTATGTTTTTGTTGTTGCCCTTCATCCATCCTGTCTCTTCCCTTTTTTGTTCTGCTTGTTTTTGTGTTTTCTCCCATCAGCCGGCGAGGCCTGGTCGCCCGAGGCAGCCTGTACAGTCGGCACATGGGTGGCGCGGCTGCTGGACGACCGGACGCTCGCTTACCAGGCAAGGCTCCGTGAGAATAACGTCGTCATGAGACTCACACCGGAGACACGACCGTATTATTTCAGACGAAGGATGGGTTACATTCGTAAACCGAGGTTCCACTGTAGGAGACTGGGACAAATGGAAGGCGGTGGTCCCAATGAGGGACAGGTACCTTGTCTTTGTCCTCTTTGTCTCTCCCCCACTGTCTCCCAATTCTTAATGGAGGAGGAGTGTGGTGGCTGCTGCCCGTCATGCTGTCACACTGAATGACGCAGGCAGACACGGATCAGTGCAGGCGGCCGCTTCTCCCTCCTCATGGTCTGTTCTGCCTTCTTAGGTCTGAGGGCAGGGGGGGGTCAGTCAGACGCACACAGGCTGGCCGGTACTCGCACCCCACTTAGCAGGTATTTACACCCTTGCACGAGACATTATAACTTGTCTTAACGAACGAGAAAGAATTAAACGACCTCTGGTGGCTCACCCAAAACATGCAGACATTTGTTGCTGTGATAAACCATAAAAGGTACTGAAAAGTACCGGAGAATACTTCATTGGTGCCTGCGCTTGGGATTGTCATAGAGGTTGTGGGAAGTCAAGGCGTGACCCTTGTTGGATCCTCAACTTGTTTTTCCCTTTCTGGGTGACAGAAAGGAAAACCAGACGAGATGTCCTCCAAGGGGCGCTGTCCTCAGCAGCAGACTACGTACACTAGACGCCGCTAGATTGTCCTCACTCTCACTGCAAACTCGAGTTATCGATGTAGCCACTGGATCAGCCACGCCCGTCGTCGGCAGCTCTGAATGAATGTCGCTATTGTAGGTCTAAAATAAAACATGTATAAAGGTGGCGCAGCGGGTGGCGCTGTTGCCTCGCACCAACGGTTTGCAGGTCCAAATCCGACTTGGGGCCTTTCCGTGAGGAGTTCGTATGTTCTCCCCGTGTCTGTGTGGGTTCTCTCCGGGTTCTCCGGCTTCATGCAAATTAGGTGACTTGGTTCCACTAAATTGCCTGTGTGTGGCCGTTTGATGAACTGGCGACTTGTTGAGGGTGTAGCCCCGCCTCTCACGCGTTGGCTGCTGGGATAGGCTCCAGCACAACCCGCGAGCCGGTACCGGACAAACCGGCTTGGATGATGAATGAATGAATAACCAGATAGAGAGGGAGGAGCTTAGCGTGTCATAGGAGGTTCTGCCACCAGTGCTGGCCAATGACAGCATATTGATTATATTGATTACTGCATCGATTAGTTATAAGCTTTGTTAAAAAGGAAAGTCTTTAATCTCCTCTTGAACATAGAGATGGTGTCTGTCTCACGAACCAATCAGGGAGCTGATTCCACCATAAAGGAGCTCGATAACTGAAGTGAAGAGATTTCAGTATTTCTTAAACTGTACAAGAAAATGTCTTGATTGTCCATTCAGATTGTTGAAAGGAGGAAGGCTTGAAACTTCAAAGGAAACTTGACGTTCAGTAAAGGCCTGCACGAAGCAGCCATGTCTGCCTCGCCTGGATGTTCCACGCTATCGTGCACTAAAGCGGGTTTGGGTGGAAGCGCAGACTCCCCGTAATGTCTGTCATGATGCATTCAATCCTTCTTCCTCTCCTCCACCCAGGCCCCAGCCGCGCTCTCCTCCACCCTCCTGTGCGTCCGACAGGAGCTTCATCAGCAGCCAGACCCCCCTAGACAGGACAGGCACACCGCTGGACAGAGGTGCTGAGGACAAGAGCAGGGCTTTGAATGGTCCACCGCACCAGACAGGAAGCGTGTCCTCCTGCCCCAGACCGAGGGGCAGGAGGACACGAGGCTGGTCCTGGGCTCCAGGAGAGAACGGCTACGCCGCCCAGTGGGCGAGGCAGGAGCGGGGCCGTCTCAGCACCCAACCGTGGTGACCGAGAGCCAGATCTGTGATGACGGACGCGATTCAGATGAATGGATGTTGGTGAATAATTACTCTACAATTACAGTGCTCAGAGTTCCAGACGCTAAGCGTCCAGCTAACTGCTGCTTGGCTAACGTGGGCCAAACTGTCCAATGGGGTTGCTGCACATGCATTCTCAATGTATCTAAGGGCCACCAATGGAGTCGTTTTCCTGTCACACACAACAACCTCAGTAAACGTGGTATTAAAATACTTATGCGAGTTTGTCTCTTCCTGATGTGTACACATTATTATGGCTGGTATTAAATACAAACCGCCCTAAATTAATGTGGACTAGCTGTAGGTCAGTCTGTGTGTCTGAAATCGGATTGGATGTGTTCTGGGCTTTGGGTCGATCCATTTATCTCCTCAGTGAACGCCTGGACCAGTGAGGACGCCACCATCACAACATGTGACGTCCAGACATCTGCACTCGAGATGCGTAAACTGGACACCAGTAAGACATTATGAGTCTGAAAAAGGTAAGTCATAAGTCATTTATGTACAAAGCAAACAGCACTGGTCCAAGAACTGAGCCCTGTGGTACCCCACATATCCAAAAGGTTAGAATGTATATTGTTAATTTGCACATACTGATGTCTGTCTTCTAAATAGCTTCGCAGCCAATAATTGTAGTCTTTGAATACCGTTTTGTACCGTAACATTTGTTTAGGAAACGTTTCCATCATCAGGGACTTGTTACAGATATGAGTTAATGGTTTCATGATGCAGTCCCCAGAAATGTTTTTGGATTTGTGTCCAATACTAATTATTTTGTCATCAGTTTCTCTGATAAACGTTGCGTGTGGGTTGATATAGATATTATTGATGTTTCTGTGTCTGTTCATGGGCCACGTTTTTGCCTACATTGATGATATTTTCATTGAACTTGTCCGCTATTTGCTTTTTTCTAGAAGCCAATTTTTTCAGAAAATAACTCGGTATGTCCCGTCCTGATCTCGTGATCGGAAATCACGAGCTTGCGGACTCGATCGGAATAGATCGGAATTTCCTGCTGCACTAGTCCAAGTCCAAAGTGAAATAGTATTTTATTTATGGCTTGCATGTTCCAGCGGCGCCACAGAAGTGTTCTGTTTAAGAGTTTAATGTTGAAATAAGATGG
The DNA here is from genome assembly GCF_040956055.1 of Brachionichthys hirsutus. Lineage (NCBI taxonomy): Eukaryota > Metazoa > Chordata > Actinopteri > Lophiiformes > Brachionichthyidae > Brachionichthys > Brachionichthys hirsutus. Next base: position 12,583,922 of record NC_090909.1, read on the forward strand.
TTAAAATAAAAAATAAGGGACATCCTGGATCTGTTTTTCACTGGACTTATTATTATTATTATTATTTCATGCATTAAAGGAGTATCGGATCAGGACTCGGTATCGGTTCAAAATCAAATGACTCGGACTCGGGGTCAAAAAACCCTGATCGTGACATCCATAAAAATAACCGAATTGTTCTTTGTCTTCCCCATAGTAGCACTAATTAAAGTTATTTTGATGGTCAGCTTGGTCCCTCTTCTGTTGTTATTTGTATGGGAGCTGTAAAATAGCAAATACAGTGGAACCTTTGTTCTCGAACATATTTTGATCCATAATACTGTTCAAAAACTGATTTGTTCGAAAACCGAAACTATATTTCCCATAAGAAATAGTGTTCAGTAGATAAATCTATTCCTCTACTAGATAAATGGCCATTTACACGCCTAGTTATGTATCACTAGAACTACTAATATGTTATAATTAATCCTTCCCCTCCCCCCTTTTCACTCCCCTTCCCACCCACAAGACACTCAGAGTGCAACCCTCCCCTTCTCTTCTATTCTCTTCTTTTGATCTAACGGAATTCTCTGTTTTTGATTCTGACCTTTGATCTTCATCATGATCATCGGTTATGTTTTCTCATTGTAGGAAGAATTACTAACATATTATAATCAATACTTCCCCTTTTACACCTTTTCTTTCCCTCTCCACCCACAAGGCACTCAGAGAGTGCAACCCTCCCCTTCCCCTTCCTATCGATCTATAATACAAGCCTTTCATTATAAACATGTGATTTATTTTAAGTAAGATAAGAGTTATTTCCTCTGGACGGAAAAGTCACCAATAGCCAGGAATGACCCGGCTGCAGCCAGCACACAAAGCTAGCCAGCAGCGGCTACCTGGGAGGGGGGCTCACACACACACCCCAGCCTAAAGACAGGGACACAACAAGGACCCCACACCAGCCAGAAAGAGAGAGAGGGGAAGGGACAGACAGCGAGCGAGAGAGAGACAGAGACAGAGACATAAATAACCATCCGGTTATACTCGTATGGAGTTTGTACACAAAAACACGCACAGCAGACAAAATAAACTGTCATATTTGTGCGCGCACATTAACATAGCATCGGATGGCCCAGCCCAGTGCAGCTGATGCAGCTCTCTTTCTTTAAGGTACGCTTTTCTTCAATAAGGATTTACACTAGAGCGGGGGGGGGGGGTCACCAACGCGGTGCCCCCGAGCCATGGTTTCTCAAGAGTTTGTATAAAACAAACGACTTCTGAACAAGTCAAATCTGTCCCCGACCTTGTTAAAACGTTAATAATTAGTGTGAGTAATCATTAAACATGATCAGTGTATTTACATAGATGAATATCATTAATGATTAATGGTACATTGAGCAAATGTTTTATTTCAGAAGTGTGTATCAAACTGGTAGCTCTTTACATGAATCGGTGCCCAGAACGTAGCCCTCGGCTTCAGAAAGGTTGGTGACCCCTGGTCTAGAGTGGTTGGTGACCCCTGGTCTAGAGTGGTTGGTGACCCCCGGTCTAGAGTGGTTGGTGACCCCCGGTTAACAGGAAAACCAAGTCGGTCGAGGTTGGAAAACTCACAACCGAGCATGCGCACAAAATGCCGACATATTCAATTAATGCCGCCAGAATATGAGTTTAACTAAATAAACACGCAAGCTGTCATTATTTACTGAACTCCGATCATGAATCTCTCCGTTAACCCCTGCTGCTCGGATACGGAGCAGGCCCTTTGATCTACAAAGGGAGCTAACGGTGGTCGTCGTGGTGGCTGTTTACATCCCGCCCGATGCTGACGTTAGCATAGCCCTCGGCCCGCTGCGTGCGTGTGTGTGAAATAAACAGAAATAAATAACAATAACACTCAGATGTACTTATATACACTCATCACAATACTCAACTAACGCACGTACACACTGACTACAAAGGAAGGAGAGTTAGCTAGAGTTAGCTTAGTGCTGGTAGACGGCTAGAAGGCTGATATGAAACGTGTTGTTAAAGCGCTAGAAACACTACAAGTACACACTCTACAGGTACACACGCTACAGGTACACACGCTACAGGTACACACACACACTACAGCTACACACCCTACAGGTACAAACACTACAGCTACACACACACACTACAGGTACACACACACACTACAGCTACACACACTACAGGTACACACTTAGCTTGTCATAAACGCACACATCTTCACTGGGACGTTTCGGCAGCGACAACCTGCAGGAATATACAGACCCTGAACTGTGTAGACGCGGTCAGTCAGTAAACGGGTCCGGGTCCGGGTCTCCCCAACCAGAACCCCCGGGTGACCGGTGAAGTCTCGCCGGCCCTGCGTTGGGTTGTGTAACGAATGATGGAGGTCCACGCGGACGGTTCCGTCGTCGACTGGATTTATACCAAACAAATGTTCATCAGCACATCTGGACCGCTCTCGCCCACCGATCCTCCTCAAGCACCAAGCGGGTCGGACGGGGAGCCAGGAGGGACAAAAAGCTCCGAACCACAAACACCCCGAGACGCACATTAAAACAGAGATGAAATAAAAACGTGTGTAGTTATACAAGGAAAATCAATCAATCAATCAATCCCCTTAACTGTACTTCTACTTCTATCACTCCTCAGACTCCGGAACACCGCCTTCAGGTCTGGCAACAAGGCCCTGAGGAGAGGCATCGAGGGGGGGCTCCAAACGGAGGATTGAGGAGCGCTTCACTGGGAACAACCCGAGGAGGACGTGGCAGGGAATTCAACCCACAACCCCCGACAAGAACAGCAACCAGGAGACCGAACGGGGACGCCTCGCTGGCAGAGCAATGAAATCATTTCTTTGCCCGCTTTGAGGCCGACAGACCGGGCCTGCATCACTGTGTAGTACTGCATCACTGTAGTACTGCATCACCGGGGTACTGCGTCACCGGGGTACTGCGTCACTGTGGTACTGCATCACCGTGGTACTGCATCACTGTAGTACTGCATCACTGTAGTACTGCATCACCGTGGTACTGCATCACTGTGGTGCTGCATCCCTGTGTAGTACTGCATCACCGTGGTACTGCATCACTGTGTAGTACTGCATCACTGTAGTACTGCATCACCGTGGTACTGCATCACTGTGGTGCTGCATCCCTGTGTAGTACTGCATCACCGTGGTACCGCATCACTGTGGTACTGCGTCACCGTGGTACTGCGTCACTGTGGTACTGCATCCCTGTGTAGTACTGTTTGTTGTACTGTATTAAAAACAGACTGAAATAATAATAACGTATCATTTCTCAGTCCTTGTTAGCCGTTTGAGGTTTTGTGCTCGTACGCTACATTTGCTCACATCCTGTACATCTCCTGGGGGCTAAGCCCCCCCCCTCCCTTTTCTTGCATTATATTTCTGATTGCTGTTCTTTTGAAACCCTTTTGAACGATGAACTCTTTGAACTCTTTGAACTCTTTGAACCCGACCGCTCGCTGCTCGGCGCCGTTTGGAACAGAACGCACGTTTATCAGCGCCGCTTATCCACGCAGAAGATTTGTCATCGTGAAAATGAGATTAAGGACCAACACCGATGTGGCCGAGGGGAGGGGACCTCCAACAGGGCCAGACTCCGCCTCCTGCGGCCCCCCAGGTAAATGCAGTCTGACCCCCGTCTCAACCACTCGGCTGTAAATTCATTTTAAAAACAACGTTTCACAGCACTCTGAAAAAGGTTCCGTTTATTATAATGACCAATGGGGGGGGGGGGGGGGGGCACATTACTACAGACAAATAAAAACCTGCACGGAGGAGGAAAGCGTTTCATGTGAACGGCGATCAATAGCGCCGCCTACAGGAGGCCCTGCCGCTTCAGATCCTCGTACGTCTTCTTGTTGACCACGTTCCCGCTGGAGTCCTCGTACTCCTCCTGAAACATCCAATCACAGCAGGATTGATCAGTGAGCACGTCCACGACCAGCCCCGCCGTCCTGACTCCGCCCACTCGCCTCTGTGTCCGGCTGCCAACGCTCCGACGCCTTCTGGCTCTTCAGCTTCGCCCACACTGGAGACACAAACAGGAAACTGCTGAAACCGACTCGGACACGCTTCCATCGCGTCGACGTTCCGGTCGGCTCGAAACGCTTACGAGAAACGGCGTCCTCGATCTGCGTCACGTTGGCAAAGTGAGCCGTGTTGGGGATCCCGAGGCAGCGCATACCGTGAGCGTGCCGCCATTCCTGCACAGAAGTGGAGCGAAACCATCAAACATTCTCTCTCTGGCATCAAAGGCGTTCTTAATGATCTGATCTCAGATCAGCATGTTGATATTCTCTGTTTGACTGAAACCTGGCTGGTCCTGGAGATTATTCCAGTTTAAATGAAGCCACGCCTCCCAGTTATGTTAACTCTCACATTTCTGGAGACGCCGGCCGAGGAGGTGGAGTTGGAGCCATCTATAACTCGGAGCTCCAGATTAACCCTAAACCTAAATTAAACTATGCCTCCTTTGAGAGTCTTATTCTTAGTCTGTCACTCCCAACATGGAAATCAAGCCAGCCAGTCCTGATTGTTATAGTTTACCGCCCTCCAGGCCCAGACTCTGATTTCATGTCAGAATGTTCTAAATGTTTAACAAGCTTAGTTCTGAAAGCAGAACAGATTCTTGTTGCGGGAGATTTTAACATTCATGTAGATGTCAGTGACGACTGCCTTGCTACTGCCTTCCTCTCATTACTGGACTCAATTGGCTCCTCCCAGAGAGTGAAAGAACCCGCCCACAGCTTTAATCATACCCTGGATCTGGTTCTCACATACTGAACCCTTTTTTATCAGACCACAAAGTTCTCTCTCTCTCCCTCTCTCTCTCCCTCTCTCTCTCCCAGCCCGGCAGACAGATGGCCGTCCACTATGAGTTTGGTTCTGTCCCAGGTTTCTGCCTGTTAAAGTGTTTCCTTTGTGCTTGCTCTTGTGGGTCACGTTGGGTTCCGTCTTTCCCTGCTACTTGAGATGACTTCCTGTTGTGATCTGGTGTTGTAGAAATGAAACTGAACTGAATTGTGTGCTGAATATTGTGGTGACTTCCTTGTGACTGTTTTGTACAGGAACTGTCCAGTGCTGAATTGAGTGTTTTTACATCAGGCACCTTGGGCAGCTGAGGGGTCCTTGTGGAAATCAATGTTCCTTTATTCACACCGTACTAGTTTGTTCTGCATTTGTGATGAAGGTGGGTCGTAATGATCCGTTAACGATCGCTAATTAGTTGTTAATATGCAAATTAAGCACTACATTTCACTGCTAATTTAAGGTAGCGTTCCATGTGTAGCAGTGTTTTATCTTGATCTTTAATGTGCCAACAGTCTGGTAGCGGTTCCCCGAGTTAAGCTAGCACACATTCTCATGTTAATTTATCCGTTGCAGATACGAGAACAGAGAATCGATCAGACGGAGTAAAAGATCGTCCTAGCTCTCCGTAGTAGCGGTGTTAAGCTAGCTCTCCGTAGTAGTGGTATTAAGCTAGCTCTCCGTAGTAGCGGTGTTAAGCTAGCTCTCCGTAGTAGCAGTATTAAGCTAGCGCTCCGTAGTAGCGGTATTAAGCTAGCTCTCCGTAGTAGTGGTATTAAGCTAGCTCTCCGTAGTAGCGGTGTTAAGCTAGCTCTCCGTAGTAGTGGTGTTAAGCTAGCTCTCCGTAGTAGCGGTATTAAGCTAGCTCTCCGTAGTAGTGGTATTAAGCTAGCTCTCCGTAGTAGCAGTATTAAGCTAGCGCTCCGTAGTAGCGGTATTAAGCTAGCGCTCCGTAGTAGTGGTATTAAGCTAGCTCTCCGTAGTGGCGGTATTAAGCTAGCTCTCCGTAGTAGTGGTGTTAAGCCCTGCCCATCTTTACACGAAACGTTCACTTACTGCAAAGTGTCTCTGGAAGGCTTTGGGTCCTCTGTAGTTGAAGTTTCCACAGATCTCACAGTTGTAGTTGATGTTCAACCCATGGAGTTTATACAGCCAGTATGGGATAGGCTGGAGGGAACAAAGCAGCAGCGATGGGTCAACAGGCTCGGTCCAACCCAAAATACACAAAATACAGGCTCGGTCCAACCCAAAATACACAAAACAGGCTCGGTCCAACCCAAAATACACAAAACAGGCTCGGTCCAACCCAAAATACACAAAATACAGGCTCGGTCCAACCCAAAATACACAAAATACAGGCTCGGTCCAACCCAAAATACACAAAATACAGGCTCGGTCCAACCCAAAATACACAAAATACAGGCTCGGTCCAACCCAAAATACACAAAATACAGGCTCGGTCCAACCCAAAATACAGGCTCGGTCCAACCCAAAATACAGGCTCGGTCCAACCCAAAATACACAAAATACAGGCTCGGTCCAGCCCAAAATACACAAAATACAGGCTCGGTCCAACCCAAAATACACAAAACAGGCTCGGTCCAACCCAAAATACACAAAACAGGCTCGGTCCAACCCAAAATACACAAAACGGACTCGGTCCAGCCCAAAATACACAAAATACACACTCGGTCCAACCCAAAATACACAAAACAGGCTCGGTCCAACCCAAAATACACAAAACAGGCTCGGTCCAACCCAAAATACACAAAACAGGCTCGGTCCAACCCAAAATACACAAAACGGACTCGGTCCAACCCAAAATACACAAAACAGGCTCGGTCCAACCCAAAATACACAAAACAGGCTCGGTCCAACCCAAAATACACAAAACAGGCTCGGTCCAACCCAAAATACACAAAACGGACTCGGTCCAGCCCAAAATACACAAAATACAGGCTCGGTCCAACCCAAAATACACAAAATACAGGCTCGGTCCAACCCAAAATACACAAAACAGGCTCGGTCCAACCCAAAATACACAAAATACACACTCGGTCCAACCCAAAATACACAAAACAGGCTCGGTCCAACCCAAAATACACAAAACAGGCTCGGTCCAACCCAAAATACAGGCTCGGTCCAACCCAAAATACACAAAACGGACTCGGTCCAGCCCAAAATACACAAAATACAGGCTCGGTCCAACCCAAAATACACAAAACAGGCTCGGTCCAACCCAAAATACACAAAATACACACTCGGTCCAACCCAAAATACACAAAACAGGCTCGGTCCAACCCAAAATACACAAAACAGGCTCGGTCCAACCCAAAATACACAAAACGGACTCGGTCCAGCCCAAAATACACAAAACGGACTCGGTCCAGCCCAAAATACACAAAATACAGTCTCGGTCCAACCCAAAATACACAAAATACACACTCGGTCCAACCCAAAATACACAAAACAGGCTCGGTCCAACCCAAAATACACAAAACAGGCTCGGTCCAACCCAAAATACACAAAACAGGCTCGGTCCAACCCAAAATACACAAAATACACACTCGGTCCAACCCAAAATACACAAAACAGACTCGGTCCAACCCAAAATACACAAAACAGGCTCGGTCCAACCCAAAATACACAAAACAGGCTCGGTCCAACCCAAAATACACAAAACGGACTTGGTCCAGCCCAAAATACACAAAATACAGGCTCGGTCCAACCCAAAATACACAAAACAGGCTCGGTCCAACCCAAAATACACAAAATACACACTCGGTCCAACCCAAAATACACAAAACAGGCTCGGTCCAACCCAAAATACACACTCGGTCCAACCCAAAATACACAAAACAGGCTCGGTCCAACCCAAAATACACAAAACAGGCTCGGTCCAACCCAAAATACACAAAACAGGCTCGGTCCAACCCAAAATACACAAAACAGGCTCGGTCCAACCCAAAACACACAAAATACACACTCAGTCCAACCCAAAATACACAAAACAGGCTCAGTCCAACCCAAAATACACAAAACAGGCTCGGTCCAACCCAAAATACACACTCAGTCCAACCCAAAATTCACACTCAGTCCAACCCAAAATACACAAAACACAGACTCAGGGTGCTTTCCCACTGCGCCAAGAGGACTCGGTTCCTTTGGGAGCAAATTCCTGCATCTATAATTCGTTGAAAGGTCTGCGTTCACACTGTGATTTCTTCACGGAACAAACTTTCTGAGCAGCGTCGCGTGGCTGAAAAAGGTGCTCGTCGATTGGACAAAGTAGGAGGGGAAGTCCCGCCCTCTCCCGTGTTTTTTTTGAGTGCGCAGTTGCGGCTGGAGGGAAGCTTACTTTGCTCTGGCCTAAATCATAAATGTTACACAACGCTAGTCGTTTTTAACAAACACAAAGTCTCCGGATCAGTTCAGAACTACGGAACGAGAAACTATCGCTGCTGAACAGCTGATTCTCCGCTCTGCGCTGGACTGTTAAAGCGCCGTGGAGCTGCAGGGAGAAGTCGAGTCAGTTACCGGTGATACGTAGCTGGTACTGAACAAAATATTAAAGTATTATAACGCATATTTAGCAGTGCATATTTCGCCACTTTTATTTTTTTTGGAGCAGCTTGGAGTACTCGCTGTACTTCCTCCACCGGAGACGCACCGCGTAACGTCACTACGTACAGCTGATCCAGCCTTTGCGCCACCGAAAGGGACCGAGACCTTTTCAGAACCAAAATAAAATGCATTCATTCCCATTGATAAGGAGAAATGAGTACATTAAGTATTGAATGATTTCATGAGACATTACGATGCAGGCTAATAAACCCGTGTCCCGGTTCTTCGTCACCATTCAGCATTCATGAATCGTCGTCCACACAGCAAACACTCCACAAGCGCAATGTAGCGTTAGCCTAGCGCTCGTAGGCTAACCGAGTGGACGTAGCTACCACTTCTGAGCAGCCACAAGCTCAGGGTCACTTTATTTGTAGCCGCAGGTCGACTTTTTAAAACATAAAACATCCCATTTCCATTCAAACCAGCAAACATGCATATAAACTTATTCAAGCGTTAAAAGTGCTCAAAGAACATTTCATCAGCCCCAGTAATCAGGATGTCATTAAACGTTAGCTAACCACGATAAGAAATAACAACCCAAGATTAACATTATGAATAAACCCAATAAAAAGATGAATGAATGAAATACATGAGGAACCGCAGACTAATGCTGACTCAGCAGGAGGGACGGAGCTGTTTCTGACCATTTAACAATCACAACCAGCGTCTTTCTCTGTTCCAGAGTAGCCCGGCCAAAGAAAAGGACACAACACTCAACTAGAAAGACAATCAGAGACTGCAGACCCCGCCTCCAATCGACTATTGGATCTTGTGAGACAGTAAACAGGGCTTCCGGATCAGAGGGGCCAAACCTGCTCTAGCTTGCTGCTCCGGAACGTACTACAAGACTCCTTCTGGACTCTTTTTCCCATCATGCCATTCGTGTCCCTCCCTCTTAAAGTGGCAGTTTACAGCACAGGCACAATTCCAGACGTAAAAATAATTCTAGAATCTGGATCCAGATCCGGATCAACGCCATTCTCGGGGAGGACCGAGCCACGGACAGAACCTTGCTTGCGTAAAAATTTCAAGTTGATTGGGTTACTAGTTTTTGAGTTATGCGCTCGGACAGACAAACAAACAGACAGACGCATCCAATTGCAATACCCTCGCCTCCGCTTCGGCGAGGGTATTAATAAAGGAGTGATAAAACACCATCACGATCGTTCGATAACGGAGTGATAAAACATCGACCGGACCGTGGCTGCTCTCATCACCATCCAGGAGACTAACGATGACTGAGTCATCAGCATATTTGATGATTTTCCTCGTCATGTTTACTTTGACACATGTTTGTATATAAAATATACAACAACGGGGACAACACATCCCCTTGTGGCGAACCAGTGGACGAGCACTTTTGGAAGACAGCTCGTCACACACACATCCTGATTATGATAGCGGTTTGAACATGCTAATGTTCGCTGGCTGGAAACGCGAGAACCGATCTGACTGGAATGCAGCCAGCGTTACGATGATCTTCGTCGTCGTGTTCTCTGAACCGCCCTCCCTCACAAGAACTAAACTGTGGCACAGACCGATTTTTGGTATTTGGTGGCCCTGAGAAAGGAGCCAGAGCTTACTCTGCTGCGCTACGTGCAGCGCTGTGTAATAACTGTGTTATAGCTGTGTAATAGCTGTGTAACAGCTGTGTTTTATTGCGACTCAAACACTTTTCCTGGTTTAAAATATCAAGAATACTTTTTCCTCAGCCTCGCTTTGAAAAATAGAAATGAAAATGTGCTTCTTCTTATAACTGATTTATAAACCCATCGATACGCTGATACTTCTGTTCCCGTATTTGGAGCTTGTGTTTTGAGACTAAGCGTCTGATTCCACAAACGCCCCCCCAGGAAGAAACCGTCTCCCCCCCCCTCTCTGCTGAACCGGCGTGCCGGCCGTCTCCGGGACAGTTCCCTCACCTTGCCGTCCCAGCCCAGTGGCAGATTCTTGGGATTGTAGATGATCTCGTTGTCTTCGTCTTCACTCTCGCTCTCACTGAGCTGCTCTTCCTCCTCCTCCTCGCGCTCCTCCCCAGTTCGGGCCTGCTTCCTCTGGACATTTTCGTGCGTCAGCTGCCGCTGCTCCTGCGAGCGCCAACAGAAGGGACGGTTGTGAGCTCCGTCACGTATCCGTAACGGCGCCGGTTGAAGAGGAGCGACGGCGCATTGACTTACCCCGAGGATCTCCACATACTCGTACACCTGAGCCTCCAGGAAGCCGATCTCCTTGTTACGCTCGATGTCTCTGCCGTGACGGACGGGAACCGTCGTGAATCATGAGGAAACATCAGGAGTCGGTTTCACACCAGGTTCCTGACACCCACTTACTTTTTGGGGCCTTTGGCTTTGGGGTTCTTGGCGAACAGCGAGGGGTCCAGAGATTCCAGGGACTTTCCTTTGGTGCTGAAGAGTCTCTGAGCTCTCTCCTCCAGAGTCCTGTCCAACGTGAAAACGAGGTCTGGTTTCAGGAGAATATTGATTTCTCACAATCATTAATGATCTAACAAGGTTTGGAACTAGATGAGACAGTTCCTACACCAGGTCCGTAATATTTATCACAGCTACACTTCAACTGTGAAAGACAGAATCAAGCCAAGAATCACGGGGACCCGCTCCTCCGGGGGGCCGCGGGGACCCGCTCCTCCGGGGGGGCCGCGGGGACCCGCTCCTCCGGGGGGGCCGCGGGGACCCGCTCCTCCGGGGGGGCCGCGGGGACCCGCTCCTCCGGGGGCCGCGGGGACCCGCTCCTCCGGGGGGGCGCGGGGACCCGCTCCTCCGGGGGGCCGCGGGGACCCGCTCCGCCGGGGGCCGCGGGGACCCGCTCCTCCGGGGGCCGCGGGGACCCGCTCCTCCGGGGGGCCGCGGGGACCCGCTGCTCCGGGGGGCCGCGGGGACCCGCTGCTCCGGGGGGCCCGCTGCTCCGGGGGGGCCGCGGGGACCCGCTCCTCCGGGGGCCGTGGGCCCCACTGCTCCATACAGCTCTTTCAGGTTAGCGCAGAGTTTCAGATCCCTCCAGAGGTTCTATCGGGTTGAGGTCTGGAGCCTGGATGGGCCACGCCAGGACCCGGAAATGCTTCCGAAGGTGCCGGTCTTTGCTTCCCGTGCGTTCGGGGTCATTGGCGTGCTCGGAGGCCGAGCCACACAGTTGAAGCGTACCTACGATGAACACTACAGACCTCTCCACTCCTTCCAAGTGGCAAAACAAATCCTGTGTTGTACCAAATACTTACCCCATTGTATCCATCAAATACTACGCAGAAAAAGAAGTTTCCAGGCAGGTCAACTAAGTCCTGTTACTTTAATCTGAATACAAACACGCTCACCCTCCACATTTCAGTCCTAAAGCCATGAGAGCTGACTTCAGCCGGTCCAGACCCAGAGAGGCCAACTCCTGTGGAGAGAGAAGATCAAAGCAGCAGAAAGATGAAGGCTCAGTCTCAGCCTCGGTACAGAACCGGGAATCTTTAGATCTTTATGCTTCACCTCCCACGAGGAGAACGCCGACAGATCCAGATGCGCTCCAGCGTGGGTCAAAGCGCTGCTCGTCTCTTTCTGCAGTTCAAGGAACCGATTAGAGAACACAAGCGTCACCACGTGGGAAGAACCCGACCCGGGACTTACCGGCCAGCCTGGAAACGTCCCAATCTCCCACTTCTTCTCAAAGTCCATCAGAACCTTTCCATAGAGCTCGTTCTGGTCCAACAGAGGCTTGATCCGGTCTGTGTAATCCTGAAGATACTCCAGCAGCATCTCCAGATACCTGTTACACAGGGCGGCCGGGCATTAGTAAACCACCACGCCCAGAGGTACTACGAAGGACGCAGCAGACAGTACTTTTTGTACTCGGCGTTCTTCCTGTCCTTCGGGATGTCAAAGAGCTGGTCGAACGACGACAGGTAGGTGATGTACTCGAGTCTCTGTGGGGGAGGGGGGGGGGGGGGTCATCAACTCATTTCTGTCAGTCTGAAGACATCAACCAATCAGACTCGGGCGGACCCGGACCTCAGCTCCCTTCAGGTTGATGTACTTCAGGAAGCAGTCGTGGAGGTCGAGGTAGCGGCCGTACCCTTCCTCGTCAGTGAACTCCACCAGGTCTGTGGACAGAGACACGAGACAGACGTAGTGAGGGAGGACGGGGCAGAGGACGGGCTGAAGTGGGGACGTCTAAATTGTCCACAGGCGTGCGTGCGTGCTTGTCTGTGACGTGGTGGCGATACGTCCGGGGTGTACCCAGCAGGCGAGACGACCGAGGCCGTCTCTTCGACCAGAAAATGGATTTATGGAAGGAAGTCAAACGAGCCACCAAAGCCCCAAACTGTGATGTGATTGGATGAAATATGTATCGATTGACTAACGAGCAGCCGGTTGGACCTACTCTGCGCCTCCTCGCTGGGGTTGTCCCTGGCCTTCATCAGCTCCTCGAACTCCGCAGACATGGGAATGGAAATCTACGGGAGACACACGAAGGCGTTAGCGCTGCCCCCCCCGCGGCTGCCGGTCGGACTCGTACCGCCGTGGGGTCTACCTCATTCGGGTGCTTCCTGTGAAACTCCTTGATCTGCTTCAGCCGGTTGTAGAACTCGGCGAACTCATTGGGTCCCGAGATGGCCGCGAGTTCATCTCGCCTCATCCTGCCACGGGGAGAGAGAGGCGGAGGACGGCGTCATCGGTCTGCTCTCAAACGCGTCACCATTTTGTTTGAACGCCAAGAACACGAAGAGAAGTCCGAGTGGCTTGCAGAACCGCAGACAGGTGACCGGTAATAACAGGAAATAACAGGAAATAACAGGTAACAACAGGAAACAACAGGTAACAACAGGTAAACAACAGGTAACAACCGGTAACAACAGGAAACAACAGGTAACAACAGGTAACAACAGGTAACAACAGGTAACGACAGGTAACGACAGGTAACGACAGGTAACAACAGGTAACAACAGGTAACAACAGGTAACAACAGGAAACAACAGGAAACAACAGGAAATAAGAGGTAATAACAGGAAATAACAGGAAACAACAGGAAACAACAGGAAACAACAGGTAATAACAGGTAACAACAGGAAACAACAGGTAACAACAGGTAACAACAGGTAACAACAGGTAACAACAGGAAACAACAGGAAATAAGAGGTAATAACAGGAAATAAC
>NC_090909.1:12597626-12622626 GCF_040956055.1 Brachionichthys hirsutus
CCAGCAGCAGGTCCTAGACTCGTGTCTCACACCATTAGATCCGGTGAGTCAGTGTTGCTGCTCCCGGGTTCGGGCGGGGCTCTTCTCCTCGGCCTCCCGGCTCAAGGTCGCGTAGAGGTCAGAGTGCAGGAAGCGGGGATAGCAGTCTGTGTCCAGCAGGGAGTAGATGCGTTTCTGAGCGAGGGACAGGGACGAGTGAGACGGGGCCCGCAGCAGCTGGACGGTCAGGTCCCTCGTCCTGCCGTCCAGGTTCACCTGAAACGAGACAACCACGCCCACCTTCAGTGCTGCCGCCCCGCCCCGTCCGTCCTCTTTCTGACCATCTGGGGGGGGGGGCATCGCTATGGCGACGCTATCTCCCGTCTTAGATGAGACGGGAGTCTTGCGGCTAGCGAGACCCCGGATAAGACGGCAGGGGGCGCCACACCAAAGACCAACAAACACGCAGGCTCACAGACAAGTGGGATCGAACCCAGCGAGGCAACAGCGCCACCCACTGCGCCACCCACTGCGCCACCCACTGCACCACCCTCAACTAGCAGTTAAAGGAGAGACGTGGAGAATAGAGGACTGGATGATCGTTAGCGTGATCAATGTGATGGGTGATCTCTCCCCAGAGAGAGAGCTAGACAGGCAGGCAGGCAGGCAGACAGGCAGGTAGACAGGCAGGTAGACAGGTAGACAGGCAGGCAGGTAGACAGACAGGCAGGCAGGCAGGTAGACAGGCAGGTAGACAGACAGGTAGACAGGTAGACAGGTAGGCAGGCAGGCAGACAGGCAGGCAGACGCAGGTGTGCTGGATTATCAGAAGGTTCCCATGAGTCTCTCGGCTCCTGGTTCCGGTGCAGCTGGGGTGGGGGGGGGGGGCCCTACCTCCCGGGGGGCCCCCGGCTGGATGTAGGTGCTGCAGATGTCCTTGGCTCTCCGGTGCAGCGTGAACTTGTTGGACGACTGTCTGTATCGCTCACAGGCCACGAAGAACTGCAGATTCTCCTCGCTGAACTCCGAGCGCAGGAACGCTCCAAACACGGAAACGCCACCTACGAGGGCACAGAGCCGCCGGGTGTAATAACAGGTGTAATAACAGGTGTAATAACACACGGCCCCGCAAACCCAAGACGGGCCGTTTAAACGGAGACGAGTCAGGATAACTTTAAAAAGTCCAACTTCACACGGAGGCCTTCATTTGATCACAGCGTGTTCAAAAAGCTTCCAGTGGAATGTGTGGAGAGGTGGATCACTGGATCCAGCGCAGGAGACTCCAAGAAGTAGATCCAGATCAATACATAGATCCAGATCAATGTACCTGATCCAGATTAAATTACAGATCCAGATTAATGTACCTGATCCAGATCAAGATATAGATCCACATAAAGATCCAGATCAAGTTACCTGATCCAGATCAAGTTACCTGATCCAGATCAAGATATAGATCCAGATCAAGTTACCTGAGCCAGATCAAGATATAGATCCAGATTAAATTACAGATCCACATACAGATATAGATCCAGATTAATGTACCTGATCCAGATCAACATATAGATCCAGATTAATGTACCTGATCCAGATTAAGTTACCTGAGCCGGATCAAGATACAGATCCAGATTAAATTACAGATCCAGATTAATGTACCTGATCCAGATCAAGATCCAGATCAAGATATAGATCCAGATTAATGTACCTGATCCAGATCAAGATCCAGATCAAGATATAGATCCAGATTAATGTACCTGATCCAGATCAAGATCCAGATCAAGATATAGATCCAGATTAATGTACCTGATCCAGATCAACATATAGATCCAGATTAATGTACCTGATCCAGATTAAGTTACCTGAGCCGGATCAAGATACAGATCCAGATTAAATTACAGATCCAGATTAATGTACCTGATCCAGATTAATGTACCTGATCCAGATCAAGATATAGATCCAGATTAATGTACCTGATCCAGATTAAGGTATCAACCCAGGAAACTTCTTTAAGGGATTTGTTTTTACATTTGTGTCAAATTGTAACAAACGGAAAGAGAAAAACAACACAGTGATCAATATGACTTTAGTTTCACCAATTTAAACTCCTGACTCTTGGACTGCAGAACAAGGAATAAAATAGTACATTAGTAGGTGGATCCGGGGGGAGATGTTTATCCCGGTCTGAGGTCTGAGGTGTGGATCCTCCCAGCAGCCTACGGGAATCCCTTGTTTTCTAACCGGCTGTGATGCAACAGGTAGCGACTATTGGAGGCCCTGGAGAGGAATAACATTCCTGCTGGCCAGACGACCTGAATAGAATTACATTCAATTATCAAATGAACAAAAATCATTTCAAAAGCCCCAATGAGAAGAGGACCGTGGCGTGGCCCGGTATGGCCCAACCGGTGCCCCGCCCGGGAGCCAGGCCCCGGTTGGGCCCCGTGAGTGAGTGCCTGGTGGCCGGGCCCCTGCCTACGGGGTCCAGCCGGGCTCAGTCTGAAACGTTAAAGTGGGCCCGACCACCCGCCGAGGGAACCGTAGGGGACGGGTGCCGACGGCGGGGGGCTCGGTGACCCGATCACCGGACAGAAAGACTGACTTATTGATCATGTCTCCATCACACTCACATACGTTGCATATTTGGTATTCAGATTCCAAAAGTAATGGAAAGTAACTCAATGTAACTGCTGTAGTATTGTGTTAAGTGGATTAGTTTACTGAACACATTAACACATTTTACAGTGGTCATTTGTAATTGTACCAGGATGCACTATTCACGTTCCCCTCGGAACCCAGTCTGGGACGGGCAGCAAATATAGTAGCAAGCTAGTTAAAACGAGGTTGGTGTTATTGTCAGTTTGAAGTGGCGTTTAAAACATCCTGCGTGCTGGTCGGAGGCTCCTCAGCGCCTCCCGGGGACCGGAGGGCCAACGGTCTACGGGCAGGGTGGGACAAGTCCTTGAGGATGCTGTGGTCTCGGCACAGACAGCGTTCCCTCCGGATGTCCTCGATGGCTGGAAGAGGAGTCCTTCTGATGCCGCTGCAGCATCTTAGGATCCGCAGCAGAGCAGGTCTGGACGTGCACCAGTGTGGCTGAAGACAGGTGGGTCTCTGAGCCTTCTGGACCAGTCTAGCGGTGTTAGTCATCCAGTAGAGGGTCCCCAGGAACCTGAAGCTGGAGACACCTTCAACAGCCACCTCGTTGAAGGTGCTTCCTCTCTCCCTCCGGAAGGTCAGTGATGAACTCCTTCAACTCGCTGGTATTCAGGAGCACGTTACTGTCATCGCAGTCGGGTGTCCGGTAAATTGAGGCTGGCGTTGAATCCATGTCCAGGTCTGCAGTCGTGGATGCAGGGAGTAGAGGAATGGGCTCAGCACACAGCCCTGTGGTACGCCTGTGATGGATGAGCAGGTGTGTCCTAACCTAACCCAACATGCTGGTCTGTTGATCAGAAAGTCCACGATCCAGTGACAGAGGGGGGTGCTGATGACCAGAGCTCCAAGTTTGGTGGTTCATTTGGAGGGGGGGGGGGCAGTGTTGAATGCCGAGCTAAAGTCAACAAACACCATCTGTTGGTTCAGTGTCATTGTGTTCGGAATGTTGGGGGGGTGGATCCGTTCCGGCCGGGTAAAAACTCCCAAACCGGCGCTGATAACAATGAAAAATAATGCTTAATTGTGTTCCTGTCTCCACTTCAGCACTTCCTGGTTCCACCACCAGGTTTCCTTATCGCCTATCCTTCCAGAAGACACACCCGTGGGTCGAATCTTATTGACTCCATTCTGGAGCCGATCCGTCTCCGGTGGTGAGATAGAGATTCCCCCCCACCCCCCACCCCACATGACTGTGTCAAAGTCCATAAACATCGGTCAATAATCAACTGAGAAATTGAGGAAGAAAGTTTGAAGCTCCTTTGACTGCAACTTTACCGAACATTTCAAAGTGATCCAGGATCCGGGATCTCTTCTGGATCATCACCAGAATGTAATCATCTGTTCCTGGAAACATTCCCAACGTTTCCTGGACATTTAACCCAGATCTGTTTGTAATCTTTTGAGTTATCGCGCTGGTTGCGTCACCCTCGCCTCGGCGGAGGCAATGAACACCGAGACAAAGCTGTACTCACTTTGACTGGCCAGCAGGGCATTCAGGGACTGGGCCCACTCCTCCAGCTCCTCCTGACCGATTGTCCTCTTCCTGCTCTGGCCCACCTGACTCCACTGACGCATAAATTGCAGACGAGACCTCCTCTCCGTAGCACTGATACGAGGACAGGGAGACACGGCCCAGGAAGTGAACCAAGAGACATCACTGACATCACTCAAAACATGCAAGGAGACACAAAGGTGAGTACCGATGGGTGTCGGTGGGTGTCTGTGATGTTGGTGGTGTCTGTGATGTTGGTGGTGTTGGTGGGTGTCGGTGATGTTGGTGGTGTCTGTGATGTTGGTGGTGTCTGTGATGTTGGTGGTGTCGGTGGGTGGCTGATGTTGGTGGTGTCGGTGAGTGTCGGTGATGTTGGTGGTGTCTGTGATGTTGGTGGTGTCGGTGGTGTCTGTGATGTTGGTGGTGTCTGTGATGTCGGTGGTGTCTGTGGGTGTCGGTGGTGTTGGTGGTGTCTGTGATGTTGGTGGTGTCGGTGGGTGTCTGTGATGTTGGTGGTGTCTGTGATGTTGGTGGTGTCGGTGGGTGTCTGTGATGTTGGTGGTGTCTGTGATGTTGGTGGTGTCGGTGGGTGTCGTCTGTGATGTTGGTGGTGTCTGTGATGTCGGCGGTGTCTGTGGGTGTCGGTGATGTTGGTGGTGTCTGTGATGTTGGTGGTGTCTGTGATGTTGGTGGTGTCGGTGGGTGTCTGTGATGTCGGTGGGTGTCGGTTGGTTTTGAATCCATGTGGAAGCGGGCTCATGCGGTCCTCACCTGTCTTTTTGTTCTGGAATGACCAGGTCGGAGTTTGAGGAATGAGGACTCTGGAACCGAAAGCACAAAGTGAATCGAGACGTAAAATACTGTGTCCATCCTATGAAGTGTTTTCAGGGTTACTTCCTGGACCGGCTCGGTCCTACGCTCGCTGCGTTGGTTTGGACAGAGCGGTGCTCGCATCACAAATCAGGACATGCGTGCATGTTCGGTGATTTGGGCTGAAGACTTGTGTGCTTGTCCACCAGTGGGGAGACAGTGGACACCATCCAGCAGATTGCACAGCTAATGGGGTCCAGCAGCGGGTAAACGTAAGAGTAGAAATAAATTCATCCCTCTAACTGGTGTCCCACCTGGCCGAACAGACTCCTGAGGTGCAGTTTGGGTTTATGCTGAAGCTTGTTCTTGAAGAGGAAAGAGTTGGACGTCGATGAAGGGGACGGGGGAGGCAGCTCGTCTCTCTCCTCACTGTCGGTGGCGCCCTGGGCGGTTGCAGCCAGCTGGCCGTCGCTGTAGGCCCGGCAGCCTTCGCTGAGGACAGATGCACTACGGAGGTTCTTGTCCCTTTTCCCCTGCAGGCCCAGGTTCTCCACGCTGATGCTGCGCTCCCTGCTCAGCTCTCTCTTCTCTGCCTCATCAGGGCTCCCTCTCGGCTCCAGGATGGCCAGACGGGCCGATGCCA
Organism: Brachionichthys hirsutus; assembly: GCF_040956055.1. Taxonomy (NCBI): domain Eukaryota; kingdom Metazoa; phylum Chordata; class Actinopteri; order Lophiiformes; family Brachionichthyidae; genus Brachionichthys; species Brachionichthys hirsutus. The sequence goes on from NC_090909.1 coordinate 12,603,203, forward strand.
TATCCGGCACATCTACCTCGTTATGAGCTGTGCAGGCGCCAGACTCTTTGCTGTCCTGATGATCTGGGTTCCTCGGTGGCCCCTTTTTCCATGGGAGGAAGTCAAGCTCGAGCAGGGATCCCTCAGAACTGAATCTGCGCATGGTGGCGGTATGAGCAGTGGTGGGACGGGCAGAAGTCGGAGGGCTGCAAAAAGGTGAGCTAGACAAAAGATAAAGGGGTTAAGGAGAGACGGGCCTGTTTAACGGAGCAGAGAGGACAACTAGTGGCACTATAGAGACCACCGGGGCAGTCGAACCCTGCTAGCGGCACTATAGAGACCACCGGGGCAGTCGAACCCTGCTAGCGGCACTATGGAGACCACCGGGGCAGTCGAACCCTGCTAGCGGCACTATAGAGACCACCGGGGCAGTCGGACCCTGCTAGTGGAGACCACTGGGGCAGTCGAACCCCGCTAGTGGAGACCACCGGGGTAGTCGAACCCTGCTAGTGGAGACCACCGGGGCAGTCGAACCCTGCTAATGGGACAATGGAGACCACCGGGGCAGTCGAACCCTGCTGGTGGCACAATGGAGACCACCGGGGCAGTCGAACCCTGCTAGTGGAGACCACCGGGGCAGTCGAACCCTGCTAGTGGAGACCACCGGGGCAGTCGAACCCTGCTAGTGGCACTATAGAGACGACCGGGGCAGTCGAACCCTGCTAGCGGCACTATGGAGACCACCGGGGCAGTCAAACCCTGCTAGCGGCACTATAGAGACCCCCGGGGCAGTCGAACCCTGCTAGTGGCACAATGGAAACCACTGGGGCAGTCGAACCCTGCTAGTGGAGACCACCGGGGCAGTCGAACCTTGCTAGTGGCACAATGGAGACCACTGGGGCAGTCGAACCCTGCTAGTGGAGACCACCGGGGCAGTCGAACCCTGCTAGTGGAGACCACCGGGGCAGTCGAACCCTGCTAGTGGAGACCGGGGCAGTCAAACCCTGCTAGAAGAGATCACCGGGGCAGTTAAACCCTGCTAGTGGCACAATGGAGACCACTGGGTCGACCCCTGCTAGAGGAGATCACCGGGGCAGTCAAACCCTGCTAGAGGAGACCACCGGGGCAGTCAAACCCTGCTAGTGGAGACCACCGGGGCAGTCGAACCCTGCTAGTGGAGACCACCGGGGCAGTCGACCCCTGCTAGTGGAGACCACCGGGGCAGTCGAACCCTGCTAGAGGAGACCACCGGGGCAGTCGAACCCTGCTAGTGGAGACCACCGGGGCAGTCGACCCCTGCTAGTGGAGACCACCGGGGCAGTCGAACCCTGCTAGAGGAGATCACCGGGGCAGTCGAACCCTGCTAGTGGAGACCACCGGGGCAGTCGAACCCTGCTAGTGGAGATCACCGGGGCAGTCAAACCCTGCTAGAGGAGACCACCGGGGCGGTCAAACCCTGCTAGTGGAGACCACCGGGGCAGTCAAACCCTGCTAGTGGAGACCACCGGGGCAGTCGAACCCTGCTAGTGGCACAATGGAGACCACCGGGGCAGTCGAACCCTGCTAGAGGAGACCCCCGGGGCAGTTGAACCCTGCTAGCGGCACTATGGAGACCACCGGGGCAGTTGAACCCCGCTCACTACTCCACCGTCCACTGACAGGGTTCCAGCAGCTTAACGCCACACACCTCACTCAGGTGAGACGCATTGCTTCAGGTCTCTGAACCTGGTTCTCAGGTGTCGGTCAGCTGTACACTCCCACCGCAGTGGGCGGGGCCTGATCCACAGGTAAACAGGGCTTTAAACCACACACACTTTAAATGCAGACCCTGTTTCCTGTCCGGTTCTACCTGGACGAGGTGGGAGGAACAAATGAGTCAAGACAGTCCACGCTACCTTGACTTGTCCTCTGTCCTCTGACTCGTTCACGTCAGGTAAGGATCCTCCGCTGCAACATGTCCCCCGACCGAGCTGTCCTCAAAGTCGGTCTCTGGTCTCAGAAAGACGCGAATTCCAGCCTCGGAGCCCACGGACACGAGCCCACGCACCAAGCCACGGACACGAGCCCACGGACACGAGCCCACGCACCGCGGGACGTCCGGAAAGTTCCCCACAGTCTTCCTCCCCCTCTTCCGCCACACCTTAATTTAGTCTGGATCTAACTGACGCGCGCACACACACACGCGCACACACAACTTGAACTTTTCTTCAACACCCAATCATGCTATTATTAAAATAAGCGTGGTACTAGTACTCGTCCTGAGACGCAGTACTACTTGGGTACCTGAGTTGGGCTTTCGGGTCCAGAACTGCTGATCAGTCAACTCAAAGTGGAGTTTGGTGCTCGACAATAAAAAGCCATCATCAATGGAGCGCCGATGCGACCAGTCGCCATGGCAACTGAATCAACAGACTGCACCCCGCTGGAAGTACTGATGCGTACATGTAGCAAGTATAAGTACATATTTGAAGGAAACGAGAAAAGCACTCAGAGAGCACAGACCTCCCCCAAGCAGCTCGGTCCCCTCCTAACTGGATCAGCACCGTCACCATGGTGATCTGGATCAGCACCAGAAGGTTCTAGATTGTTCTTGGTATCTTTATACACCAACATGAAAAGTAAACGTGAATCAGAACTGATGTTTATTTTCAACTGATTATTGATCCATAAATGGTTTAATGCTCAAATGTAATATTTGTTCCTGACCTCATTCTGGATCAGAACCATCTCCGGTGGCGCGATAGAGCCCCCCCCACATGACTGTTTCAAATCTGCAATGTTACTGAAACTTCCAAAGTGATCCAGAATCCAGGATCTCTTCTGGATCAGCACCAGAATGTAATCCTGTTCCTGGAAACATTCCCAACGTTTCCTGAACATCTCAAGATCCGTCCAGGTTCTGAGTTACCTTTCTAGCAGACGGACAAACATACCGGATTACCTAATCTGGTTAGGATGCAGTTTAACCAGATTACCTAATCTGGTTAGGATGCAGTTTAACCAGATTACCTAATCTGGTTAGGATGCAGTTTAACCAGATTACCTAATCTGGTTAATCTCTGGGATCCCCTTCAGGATAACGTGGCAGAGAGACCCGGAGCGACGCGCGGCAAAGCGGACGTTCCTGCTAGTCGTTCCGTGTTCTAGTCGTCTGGGAGACCGGAGAGGAATTCCAGAACTCGTTGCTCACCGTGTCTTTCTGGTCGGGGCGGCGATTTGCACTTTGACCTCGCCTCTTCTTGTACCGTATTGTGTTTACCTGTGCTGGAAACGAGGTCCGGATCTCAAGGGTTTGACCCGGTTGGACAAAGGTTAAGTAAAAACACACAGCCCGATGAAGCTGCTAGACGGTAACTTTATTTGAACAGAACCCGAATCCAGCGGCATTAGTTCTGGTGTTCTGAAGCGCACCGACGTGGACCGGACACGCGAGGGCGCCACTCCCACCGTGAACGCTTTCACCGTTTCAAAACGACAGCTGGAGTGAAGCTGGACGTCAGGGACGTGTTGGGAGACGAGCAGGACGCCGGGGACGTGTTGGGAGACGAGCAGGACGCCGGGGACGTGTTGGGAGACGAGCAGGACGCCGGGGACGTGTTGGGAGACAAGCAGGACGCCAGGGACGTGTTGGGAGAAGAGCAGGACGTCAGGGACGTGTTGGGAGAAGAGCAGGACGTCGGGGACATGTTGGGAGACAAGCAGGACGCCAGGGACGTGTTGGGAGAAGAGCAGGACGTCAGGGACGTGTTGGGAGAAGAGCAGGACGTCGGGGACATGTTGGGAGACAAGCAGGACGCCAGGGACATGTTGGAGGACGAGCAGGACGCCAGGGACGTGTTGGAGGAAAGCAGGACGCGAGTCCTACGACGGTCACGCAGACCGAGGACACACGGCTGAATCCCGCCGTCCCACGCTCAGCTCGGGACGTCTCGTAGCGAGGACAGGAGGAAGGATCAGGTCCAGGACGGGCCGCTGCTCCCGCACCCCGAGGGCAACCAGAGCCCCCACCATGACATGAGCGATCCCGGAGAGGACGGGGGGCCGAGCCGGCATCACCTGCAACCGAGACACACAGGACAGTCACAAGCGCTCAGCCGATCCATCCGCCCGGACGGGGGACTCCAGTCCACGTCCCGCAGCCCTGCTGGACACGGAGACTCTGAACGTTCACACGGCGGGACAACAAAGGAGCCTCCAAAAGGTCACATTCCAGCGGACATCGATCTGGAACCGACAAAACGTTTGAGATCTGTGATCTCAGGAACGCCAGGAAAAGAGACGGCGGCGTTCCCTCATTGATTATAGACCTCTGATCTTTATCCTCATTGATTATAAACCTCTGATCGTTATCCTCACTGATTATAAACCTCTGATCGTTATCCTCATTGATTATAAACCTCTGATCGTTATCCTCATTGATTATAAACCTCTGATCGTTATCCTCATTGATTATAAACCTCTGATCGTTATCCTCACTGATTATAAACCTCTGATCGTTATCCTCACTGATTATAAACCTCTGATCGTTATCCTCATTGATTACAGACCTCTGATCGTTATCCTCATTGATTATAGACCTCTGATCGTTATCCTCATTGATTATAAACCTCTGATCTTTATCCTCATTGATTATAAACCTCTGATCGTTATCCTCATTGATTATAAACCTCTGATCGTTATCCTCATTGATTATAAACCTCTGATCGTTATCCTCATTGATTATAAACCTCTGATCGTTATCCTCATTGATTATAAACCTCTGATCGTTATCCTCATTGATTATAAACCTCTGATCGTTATCCTCATTGATTATAAACCTCTGATCGTTATCCTCATTGATTATAAACCTCTGATCGTTATCCTCATTGATTATAAACCTCTGATCGTTATCCTCATTGATTATAAACCTCTGATCGTTATCCTCATTGATTATAAACCTCTGATCGTTATCCTCATTGATTATAAACCTCTGATCGTTATCCTCATTGATTATAAACCTCTGATCGTTATCCTCATTGATTATAAACCTCTGATCGTTATCCTCATTGATTATAAACCTCTGATCGTTATCCTCATTGATTATAAACCTCTGATCGTTATCCTCATTGATTATAAACCTCTGATCGTTATCCTCATTGATTATAAACCTCTGATCGTTATCCTCATTGATTATAAACCTCTGATCGTTATCCTCATTGATTATAAACCTCTGATCGTTATCCTCATTGATTATAGACCTCTGATCGTTATCCTCATTGATTATAGACCTCTGATCGTTATCCTCATTGATTATAGACCTCTGATCGTTATCCTCATTGATTATAAACCTCTGATCGTTATCCTCATTGATTATAGACCTCTGATCGTTATCCTCATTGATTATAGACCTCTGATCGTTATCCTCATTGATTATAAACCTCTGATCGTTATCCTCATTGATTATAAACCTCTGATCGTTATCCTCATTGACTATAAACCTCTGATCGTTATCCTCATTGACTATAAACCTCTGATCGTTATCCTCATTGACTATAAACCTCTGATCGTTATCCTCATTGATTATAAACCTCTGATCTTTATCCTCATTGATTATAAACCTCTGATCTTTATCCTCATTGATTATAAACCTCTGATCGTTATCCTCATTGATTATAAACCTCTGATCGTTATCCTCATTGATTATGAACCTCTGATCGTTATCCTCATTGATTATGAACCTCTGATCGTTATCCTCATTGATTATGAACCTCTGATCGTTATCCTCATTGATTATAAACCTCTGATCTTTATCCTCATTGATTATAAACCTCTGATCTTTATCCTCATTGATTATAAACCTCTGATCTTTATCCTCATTGATTATAAACCTCTGATCTTTATCCTCATTGATTATAAACCTCTGATCTTTATCCTCATTGATTATAAACCTCTGATCTTTATCCTCATTGATTATAAACCTCTGATCTTTATCCTCATTGATTATAAACCTCTGATCTTTATCCTCATTGATTATAAACCTCTGATCTTTATCCTCATTGATTATAAACCTCTGATCTTTATCCTCATTGATTATAAACCTCTGATCTTTATCCTCATTGATTATAAACCTCTGATCTTTATCCTCATTGATTATAAGCCTCTGATCTTTATCCTCATTGATTATAAACCTCTGATCTTTATCCTCATTGATTATAAACCTCTGATCTTTATCCTCATTGATTATAAACCTCTGATCTTTATCCTCATTGATTATAAACCTCTGATCTTTATCCTCATTGATTATAAACCTCTGATCTTTATCCTCATTGATTATAAACCTCTGATCTTTATCCTCATTGATTATAAACCTCTGATCTTTATCCTCATTGATTATAAACCTCTGATCTTTATCCTCATTGATTATAAACCTCTGATCTTTATCCTCATTGATTATAAACCTCTGATCTTTATCCTCATTGATTATAAACCTCTGATCTTTATCCTCATTGATTATAAACCTCTGATCTTTATCCTCATTGATTATAAACCTCTGATCTTTATCCTCATTGATTATAAACCTCTGATCTTTATCCTCATTGATTATAAACCTCTGATCTTTATCCTCATTGATTATAAACCTCTGATCTAACGGATGATCGTTAAAACTCCTCAGATTACCACAGAGCGACCTTTGACCTTTCCACCGCCGTCTTGCTAACGTGTTTAGCCTACAGCTCGTTCCGGATGCATCCTGAGGTAATCAATACGTCAGCAGGGCGAGCGGCGCCGAACGCGTCACCTTCTCAACTCGATGACAGTGGATGAGTCCGTCCGGCCCGATGGAGAACGTCGAGACGGCGTCAAACGACCTGGAAGACACGGGGACGACGTCAGGGAGTGTTCATCACCGCCTCATACAGGCCCCGCCTCCCCAAGGGGGGCGGGGCTTCACCTGGGTCCAGAGTTATACAAAGACTCTTCAGATGGCATTTTGGCACCAGAAGGTTCTGGATTGTTCTCGGTATCTTTATACACCAACATGAAAGTCAAAGTGAATCAGTTAATCTTTAACTGATTCTTGATCCATAAATGGGTTCAATGTTAAACTGTAATATTTGTTCCTGACCTCATTCTGGATCAGAACCAGAAGTCGTGTTTCACGATGGTTCAGATCGGACCCCTTCATGACTTTATGGCTTTTGGAGATGATTTTTTGGAACGGCTCCATTACAGGTCGTCGACTCGCCCGTTCTCCGTTTACGAGGCGTTTTTCCGACGTACTGGAAAACGACCGAGCGAATCGGGTGTGCGGCAGCTGCTGCGGCCACACCCACGCCGTCCCCCGAGAGGACAACGTCCCCCGAGAGGACGCCGTCTCCTTCTACTCCTCATTTACAGAATCATGACGCAGCCATGTGGAAGTAAATGGGAAAATCCAGATTCTGGATCACTCTCAAAATGTCCCGACTCGGTACCGAATGTCTCAAGCAAACACCTTCGACTCGTCTGGGACCTGAGCGGCGCCCTCGGTCCCGAGTCCCCCTTCGACGAGGCGGCGGGACGCCTGCCCGTTACCTGGACAGGTGAGACTTGTCTCTCTGGTAGAAGCGCAGCAGCAGGGCGTGGACGGGAATGCCGCTGACCCTCCAGCGCGCTTTGATGGTCCCGTCTTCCGTGTGCTTGGTGAGCTTCAGGACCTCCATCTTGACCTTGGCGTGCCAGCAGAGACACAGGAAGCGCCAGAGCGAGAGGCTGAGGCGGTAGGCCCAGAGGCCTCTGCAACAGGAAACAGCCCCGGTGAGGTCAGAGGTCAGCGGGCCGCCGGCCCGGCGGCTCCACTCACCTGGTCCGGGTGTTCAGGAAGCCGTTGAGCAGCTCCACGTCCCCGGAGTACATGCTGTAGTCGTGCTTCTGGATCAGGATGTCTGGAAGCTGGGAGGAAACACAGAGCAGGGGGGGGGGGGGGGGTCCATCATCGCCATGGGAACCAGAGCGGCTGCCTCTCGTTTGGAAAGTTAAGCCTCAATCAAATGAAGGCACTAACATTGCGCCACCATTCCTGACAAACACTACCTGCCCCCACCCCCCCTCCTTACCTCCGTCCTCAGTCTCTCGTACATCAGGGCCATTTTCTCCTCCCTGTCGTCGTCTCTCTTCGTCTGGTTCCCCCCCGTGTCCCCTGCATGGCGCCGCGGGGGCGCGTCCTGCCGGTGTCCCCGCCCCCCGCCGGGCTCCGTGCCGGGGCAGTGGAAACAGTAGAACTGCGAGCCGTGCGTGAACGGCGCGGGACACCTCTCTGCGTGGAACAGCGTCCTGAAGCAGCCGTGCTCCCTCTCGGCACCAACGCCGCGTCTCTGGTCAATGCAGATGTCGTCCTCTCCGCCGCCGTCCACCGTGGTCAAGGGGAAAGCAAACTCGGGGGTCAGGGCGAGGAGCCGCCCCGCTTCACCGCGAGCGTCCAGAGGGGCGTCCAGGAGGGCGTCCAGGCCCCGAGACGCTGCCCGTCCCACCAGCACACACACGCTGAGGGAGCCCCCTTCTCGAGGCTGGATGGCGCCGGGACACGGATGGGACGCCGTCGTCTGATATCTCAAGGTGATGGGCGGAGCCAGGGCCCATGATGCACTGCTCAGGGGGCGTGTCTGGCCGAACCGCTGCAAGCCCGCCGCCTGGAGGAGCAGGAAGCAGTCAGTCAGGCTAAACGTGCAGCGGATGGAGGTACAGCAGTACCTCATTTAGTCCACCGGGGGTTACGTTCTAAAAACAACCCGCAATAAGTGAAATCCGCAATGTAGTAATTGTTATTTATTTTAATTATTATACATGTACATAAATGTTTTAAGGCTGTAAAACCCCTCACCACACACTTTATACACGTTTAACAGTCAGGCATTAATCTAAATAGATTGTTTCAGTATTATAGAATGAAACCAAAGATCAAAACCTTTTCAGAACTAAACATTTGTTTGAGGAATATAAATATATAGTACGTACAGTAAACGTTTTCCTGTTAATAATGTTAAGGCGTGCAGGTCGAGGAAAGAGCCGCTTGGAGTGCAGAAGAACAAATATTCTACTCGTGCTGTCTTTAGCCTCTCATGCTGCTTTATTGGATAGCTTAGCACAGCGGAACGGCAGCGGCTACATGTATCAACAGGAAGAAACAAAACCCAAAAGGGACGTGACGTTTATGCTCCTACAAAATAAAAGCCTCTTTTTACACAGAGAATAAGAGCGCTATTAAACAAATGCTTAACAAACTAGAAAGACAATCAGAGACTGCAGACCCCGCCTCCAATAGACTATTGGATCTTGTGAGACAGTAAACAGGGCTTCCGGATCAGAGGGGCCAAACCTGCTCTAGCTTGCTGCTCCGGAACGTACTACAAGACTCCTTCTGGACTCTTTTTCCCATCATGCCATTCGTGTCCCTCCCTCTTTTTCCCCCATCATGCCATTCATGTCCCTCCCTCTTAAAGTGACACTCCAATGTTACAGCTCAGGCACAATTCCAGATGTAATAAAAATAATTCTATTTCACAGTTCCTCCTCTCCGTCTTAGCGCCGCTCCGCTGTGCCGCTTTGAAGGTTTAAAGGTTTAAAGGTGCGGATGATGTTGGTTCAGCGTAACGTTCTTTTTCCACAAAGCTACGCAGTTACAACCCTTTCTGCTTCCTCGTTTAAACGTATTGCTGCTGTCGTTCTTGTGTTATCTTCCTCCTTTTTATGTAACGAACCGAAGACTCGTTCATTCCGTAATGGAGCCCTGCAGCCGCGTAACGTTTAGCTTCCTTTAGCATGTCCAGAAGAACAACTTTCTGTGCGATGGTTAGCGTCACAGGTGCCTTTGTCGGCGCAGGACGTTTCGTCGGGATTGTGGGTCTTGCAAATACTGTATGCTGTACAGTGCAGTATAAAGTACAGTACAGTACTCTACTTCAGAGTCACTGCTGATGTCAATTTTGCTAGTTGAGCATTCTGTACTGCACAGGAGACGCAAGCAGACTGATTGACAGTGGCACAGTACAGTCCCTTAGCCCAGGGGTCCCCAACCACCGGGCCTCGGCCCGGTACCGGTTCGTGAGGCATTTGTTACCGGGCCGCAAAGAAAGAACAACTAATGTATACAATTTCCGTTGTATCGATTATTAGCGTCTAAAAGGTGTTTTATTTTGAAAAACAACCGGATCTTCTCCAACGTATCAATCGCATCTTGATACGTTGCTAAAAAAAAACAGCCGTGAACTCGCGAAAATTAATAAAAAGAAACAAAAGTCTTTGGAGAGCTTCTTTGCTAAGGAGAAAAGTCCAACTGAGGAGGAAGAAGAGGAGGAAGAAGAGGAGGTGATGACCTCCAAGAAGAGAAACCAGGACTAAGACTTAAAACTCGGGTATTAACAGCTGATTCGCTCCGTCCCCCCGTCCCCCCCTCGGTCCGCGAAAAAATTTCACGGCATGAAACCGGTCCGTGGCAGGAAAAAGGTTGGGGACCGCTGCCTTAGCCAATCAGGACGCAGAACACGTTCAATGCACGTTCAGGTGCAGAAAGAAAAACATCATGATGCTGCACACACACACACACACGCACACACGCGCGCACGCACACGCACACACACACACACACACACACACACACACACGCACACACTGCTGGTAAATATCTGTGTAAATTCTCACGTGTTTTCACACACGAGAGAAACAATAATAGACAACTGGAAATGCACAAAGCTGTAACCAAGGCGATGACCTGACTGAGGGCCAAGCTCCGCCTCCTGATGAGGAACCCTCTGCTGTGGCTGTGGACACAGCTCACACAGAAGGCGACGCCCCGTCTGCTCACAGCCATTCACCAGCAGGCCGTCCACCAGCAGGCTGTCCACCTGTACGGACCTGAAAGGACAGAGGACAGAGCGGCTTGGAGGAGCTAGTTCCCAGAGACGCATGGGGGAGCTAGTTCCCAGAGACGCCCGGGGGAGCTAGTTCCCAGAGACGCCCGGGGGAGCTAGTTCCCAGAGACGCCCGGGGGAGCTAGTTCCCAGAGACGCCTGGAGGAGCTAGTTCCCAGAGACGCCTGGAGGAGCTAGTTCCCAGAGACGCCTGGAGGAGCTAGTTCCCAGAGACGCCTGGGGGAGCTAGTTCCCAGAGACGCCTGGAGGAGCTAGTTCCCAGAGACGCATGGGGGAGCTAGTTCCCAGAGACGCCTGGGGGAGCTAGTTCCCAGAGACGCCTGGGGGAGCTAGTTCCCAGAGACGCATGGGGGAGCTAGTTCCCAGAGACGCCTGGAGGAGCTAGTTCCCAGAGACGCACGGGGGAGCTAGTTCCCAGAGACGCACGGAGGAGCTAGTTCCCAGAGACGCATGGGGAAGCTAGTTCCCAGAGACGCATGGGGAAGCTAGTTCCCAGAGACGCACGGGGGAGCTAGTTCCCAGAGACGCACGGGGGAGCTAGTTCCCAGAGACGCCTGGAGGAGCTAGTTCCCAGAGACGCCTGGAGGAGCTAGTTCCCAGAGATGCCTGGGGGAGCTAGTTCCCAGAGACGCATGGGGGAGCTAGTTCCCAGAGACGCACGGAGGAGCTAGTTTCCAGAGACGCCTGGGGGAGCTAGTTCCCAGAGACGCCTGGGGGAGCTAGTTCCCAGAGACGCCTGGGGGAGCTAGTTCCCAGAGACGCATGGGGGAGCTAGTTCCCAGAGATGCCTGGGGGAGCTAGTTCCCAGAGACGCATGGGGGAGCTAGTTTCCAGAGACGCCTGGGGGAGCTAGTTCCCAGAGACGCATGGGGGAGCTAGTTCCCAGAGATGCCTGGGGGAGCTAGTTCCCAGAGACGCATGGGGGAGCTAGTTCCCAGAGACGCCCGGGGGAGCTAGTTCCCAGAGACGCCCGGGGGAGCTAGTTCCCAGAGACGCCCGGGGGAGCTAGCTCCCAGAGACGCATGGGGGAGCTAGTTCCCAGAGACGCCCGGGGGAGCTAGTTCCCAGCGACGCCCGGGGGAGCTAGTTCCCAGAGACGCCTGGAGGAGCTAGTTCCCAGAGACGCCTGGAGGAGCTAGTTCCCAGAGACGCCTGGGGGAGCTAGTTCCCAGAGACGCCTGGGGGAGCTAGTTCCCAGAGACGCCTGGGGGAGCTAGTTCCCAGAGACGCCTGGAGGAGCTAGTTCCCAGAGACGCCTGGAGGAGCTAGTTCCCAGAGACGCATGGGGGAGCTAGTTCCCAGAGACGCCTGGGGGAGCTAGTTCCCAGAGACGCCTGGGGGAGCTAGTTCCCAGAGACGCATGGGGGAGCTAGTTCCCAGAGACGCCTGGAGGAGCTAGTTCCCAGAGACGCATGGGGGAGCTAGTTCCCAGAGACGCCTGGGGGAGCTAGTTCCCAGAGACGCATGGGGGAGCTAGTTCCCAGAGACGCACGGAGGAGCTAGTTCCCAGAGACGCATGGGGAAGCTAGTTCCCAGAGACGCACGGGGGAGCTAGTTCCCAGAGACGCACGGGGAAGCTAGTTCCCAGAGACGCACGGGGGAGCTAGTTCCCAGAGACGCATGGGGGAGCTAGTTCCCAGAGACGCATGGGGGAGCTAGTTTCCAGAGACGCCTGGGGGAGCTAGTTCCCAGAGACGCATGGGGGAGCTAGTTCCCAGAGACGTGCAATGCTTCGACTGCCATCACGCAAAAATTAAAGTACAGTAAAAAAATCCAGTGATTTGGACTAAAACTTTATTTTGCAGCACGGTGGCGCAGTGGTAAGTGCTGTTGCCTCACAGCAAGAAGACTGCAGGTTCAAATCCAGCCTGGGGCCTTTCTCCCCGCGTCTGCGTGGGTTCTCTCCGGGTTCTCCGGGTTCCTCCCTGCTTAGGCTGATTGGTGACGTTAAACTGTCCAGAGGTGTGAGTGGATGACAGAATAGCGTTATTTGGAGGTTGGATCTGGCGGCTTGTCCAGGGTGTTCCCCACCTGTCGCCTGTAGACTGCCGGGATAGGCTCCAGCATGGATTCGTCCTCCCCAACACCAGCCACTCTCATGTCCTCCCTCACTACGTCCATGTCTCTTCTCCTGGGTCGTCCTCTAGCCCTGTTCCCTGGCAGTTCCATCCTCAGCATCCTTCTACCGATATAGTCCCTGTCTCTCCTCTGGACATGTCCAAACCATCAAAGTCTGGTCTCTCTGACCTTGTCTCCAAAACGTCTAACCTTCACTGTCCCTCTTATTGTCTCATTTCTAATCCTGTCCAACCTGGTCCCTCCCAAGGAGAACCTCAGCATCTTCATCTCCTCCACTTCTAGCTCCGCCTCCTGTCTTTTCCTCAGAGACACTGTCTCTAAGCCGTCCATCATGTCTGTCCTCACCACTGTCTCTAAGCCGTCCATCATGGCTGTCCTCACCACTCTCTCTCAGCCATCCATCATGGCTGTCCTCACCACTGTCTTTAAGCCGTCCATCATGTCTGTCCTCACCACTGTCTCTCAGCCGTCCATCATGGCTGTCCTCACCACTGTCTCTAAGCCGTCCATCATGGCTGTCCTCACCACTGTCTCTCAGCCGTCCATCATGGCTGTCCTCACCACCGTCTCTAAGCCGTCCATCATGGCTGTCCTCACCACCGTCTCTAAGCCGTCCATCATGTCTGTCCTCACCACTGTCTCTAAGCCGTCCATCATGGCTGTCCTCACCACTCTCTCTCAGCCATCCATCATGGCTGTCCTCACCACTGTCTCTAAGCCGTCCATCATGTCTGTCCTCACCACTGTCTCTCAGCCGTCCATCATGGCTGTCCTCACCACTGTCTCTAAGCCGTCCATCATGGCTGTCCTCACCACTGTCTCTCAGCCGTCCATCATGTCTGTCCTCACCACTGTCTCTAAGCAGTCCATCATGTCTGTCCTCACCACTGTCTCTCAGCCGTCCATCATGTCTGTCCTCACCACTGTCTCTCAGCCGTCCATCATGGCTGTCCTCACCACTGTCTCTAAGCCGTCCATCATGTCTGTCCTCACCACTGTCTCTCAGCCGTCCATCATGTCTGTCCTCGCCACTGTCTCTCAGCCGTCCATCATGGCTGTCCTCACCACTGTCTCTAAGCCGTCCATCATGTCTGTCCTCACCACTGTCTCTAAGCCGTCCATCATGGCTGTCCTCACCACTGTCTCTAAGCCGTCCATCATGTCTGTCCTCACCACTGTCTCTCAGCCGTCCATCATGGCTGTCCTCACCACTGTCTCTAAGCCGTCCATCATGGCTGTCCTCACCACTGTCTTGTAGACCTGTCCCTTCGTCCTATCACAGAGCACACCTGATACTTTCCTCTCCCCGTTCCAGCCTGCCTGCACACGATTCTTCACCTCCTTTCCACATTCTCTCCATCACTCTGCACTGTTGACCCGAGGTACCTGAAGTCCTCTCCCTTCTTCAGGTCCATTCCTCTGTTTTAGTCCTGCTCACCTTCATTCCTCTCTCTTTTTTAGGTTGTTTTCTTGTGCTCATCCATTGGACAGCTGAATTGGGCTACGCTCATCTGCAGGCTGCAGTGACCCAAATCAGATTTGTTTCTGCCCCTGTGCGGTCTGTGTCCGATGATTCCGATCCTTTCATGACAGTCTGAACGACACGGATCGGATATTTTCAAACAGGCCCCAAATCCGACCTCTAGAGAAGCGACTTCAGTCAGAACGGCCGGTTGCGTTTATCCGACCTGCACCGATACGCCACTGCAAAGAGGCACCAAGTGAGGCGCGCAGTTTCCTACCTCATGCTAGGGGGCGCTGTGGTCCCAGGGATTCCATTGGCGACTCATCGGTAAACAGAGCTAGCGTCTTAGCAGTTTGGTGCTCGCCCTCGTAAACCAACCGTCTCTTTTGATCTTTCTTTTTCTGTCAAACTGAAACGCACCCTGAACTCGACTCTACAAACATCTTTCCAAATAAGACTAATTATTTCTGCCTCCTGCACAAGTATGCAGCTCACATGATCATCCGTCTGTACGGACCCGCCCCGGGACCCGCCCCGGGACCCGCCCCGGGACTCGCCCCGGGACTCGCCCCGGGACTCGCCCCGGGACTCGCCCCGGGACTCGCCCCGGGACTCGCCCCGGGACTCGCCCCGGGACTCGCCCCGGGACCCGCCCCGGGACCCGCCCCGGGACTCGCCCCGGGACTCGCCCCGGGACTGGACGCGCTTCTCTCCATTACTCCGAATGATCTCCATCACGTGACTGATGTGTTTAACAATGTGTGCAGCTGCTAAACTGGAAACACAACTTCCCCTCCTGTGGGTAAAGAAAGGATTCCCCTTCTTTCAAAAGGTGGAAACCAGCCTCCGAGAAAGCTAAGACGTAGCATAGCTAGGACGTAGCATAGCTAGGACGTAGCATAGCTAGGACGTAGCATAGCTTCGGCTAACGTCTGCTGACGGAACGGACTGACTGTTGAGTGCAGACAGAACGTCTCCGGTGTTCCGGTTGACTTGCTACCGGATGGTTTTGCCCATCAAGAGTTGGCACGGGTCCCGGTGGTAGAAGTACATTACGGGTAACCACGGGCAAAAACAAAGAAAAACGCATTTAAAAGGCCAATGATATTGATTATACAAAGTAATCGATTGATGACCGATTATTAAGACATCCGCACCCAGCTCCACTGTCCAGTGGCTTCCCCCCCCCTTTGAGGCCGTCGCCTCAAATCGATAGATAGATTATAGATAGATAGAGTGATAGATAGATAGATAGATAGATATAGATATCACCGCAGCTTTGTAATGGCGTTAACATAATATTGAATAAAGCTTAATGAGTGTTTGAGACAAGTTTATGTTGCTATTTAGTGAAGCTGGCGTTGACAGTTTGTTTCCTGGGCTCCATTATCCCCGTAAACGTTGACATTATGCTGCAGTGCTAGCCGGACGCTTCATAGCTGCTAATGTTAGCTCGCTAGCAGCTAGCTCGCGCAGCACCGACTCGTTGACATTATGCTGCAGTGCTAGCCGGACGCTTCATAGCTGCTAATGTTAGCTCGCTAGCAGCTAGCCCGCGCAGCACCGACTCGTTGACATTATGCTGCAGTGCTAGCCGGACGCTTCATAGCTGCTAATGTTAGCTCGCTAGCAGCTAGCTGGCGCAGCACCGACTCGTTGGACGTCGTTCTGTTACCTTGAACCCAACGCAGGTCGCTGATGTCCCGCTGCCGACGTGGCCCGGGTCGGGTTGTGCGATACGTCGCTCTGCACTGACTGGTTCTTGCTAGTGACAGCTAGTTGCTGTCTACACTACTTGCTAGGCGACATTGCTGTTGAACCAGCCCCGGTCGTGTCCTTGCCGGCAGAGCGAGCGTTACGTCACTCCTGGTGCTGCATTCAAGGCTGTCGGAAACAGCGGCACCGCGGTCAGCGACCAAATAAAGATTCCCAAGGTGAATCCGTGGTCAGGGACAGGGACACAGGTTCTCTAAGAACAATGATGTGGGCCCGCACTGAATCTGGACCATTGTGTTTTATTGATAGGCATGTCCATATATGATAGAGATCTGTTATTCAAAGAAGAATAACTCTTTAGATCAGTACGTCTCATTGTCACTCAGTATCCCTACAAGGGTCAAGACATATAATAAGGTAAATCCCGACCCTGGATCGGGTCCCGGAGCAAAAGAACCCGATCCAGGCTAACTTTGGACAGTTTGTGACTTCAGGACAAGACCAAACAGGAAGATAAAACAACCGATCGACATCACATCCACGCCTCGGGGCGCTTTGAGAGACTCGATTCACCTCGGCAGCGTGGGTGTTTGTCATAGTGGGGACTGGAGAGCCAAGAGAGAACATGCGAAGTCCTGTCAGCCAATGGATTTAAACCCAGAACCTTCCTCCTGTGAGCGAACAGCACCGCTGACCACACCCTGGAGAGGAAAAGGAAATCAAATATGATCCGAAAGGTAATAGAGCATAAAGAGATAAGCCCCGTTTCAGAGCAGAACGCCTTACAACGCACATACTTTATATATACGAATATATACACAAAGGTTATGAAATATTGATGATTTTGATGATTTTGTGGTGAAATACTGGCTTCTTGCTCAATTTTCCTTTCTAGAAAAGTGACAAGTCCTCAAAGAATAGATTCTCGCTAGAGTCACGAGATAAATCGTGTCCCGACTGACCGTGGTCACTCTGTAACGTCTCTCTCTGCCTTGGGTGTCAGTTCAGATTCTGTGCACTGCTGATGTGCCCTTGAGCAAGGCACTGAACCCCAACCACTCCACCATCTCTCTCCACAGCTGCTGTGTGTGTGTCTTACATATGGATAAAGAGTAAATACTGGTGAAGGATAATGTTCTTGGTTTACAAATAATTGAATGTATTATTTGTTACATAACATTATCAATAGTATGTTAATAAATGTTCATTTGATTTAACCTCATTTGAAGTGCTGTTTAACCACATTAGAAAAAAATGTCAGCTTGATATTTAGTGTTGGTCAAACCTGCTCTACGTTAACCATGGTAAGGCAAAGCTTTCGGGTTTGATTGGTCCAAACGACTCGGGTTTGATTGGTCCAAACGACTCGGGTTTGATTGGTCCAAACGACTCGGGGTTGATTGGTCCAAACGACTCGGGTTTGATTGGTTCAAACGACTCGGGTTTGATTGGTTCAAACGACTCGGGTTTGATTGGTCCAAACGACTCGGGTTTGATTGGTCCAAACGACTCGGGTTTGATTGGTCCAAACAACTCGCGTTTGATTGGTCCAAACGACTCGGGTTTGATTGGTTCAAACGACTCAGTTTTGATTGGTTCAAACGACTCGGGTTTGATTGGTCCAAACGACTCGGGTTTGATTGGTTCAAACGACTCAGTTTTGATTGGTTCAAACGACTCGGGTTTGATTGGTCCAAACGACTCGGGTTTGATTGGTTCAAACGACTCGGGTTTGATTGGTCCAAACGACTCGGGTTTGATTGGTCCAAACGACTCGGGTTTGATTGGTTCAAACGACTCGGGTTTGATTGGTCCAAACGACTCGGGTTTGATTGGTTCAAACGACTCGGGTTTGATTGGTTCAAACGACTCGAGTTTGATTGGTCCAAACGACTCGGGTTTGATTGGTTCAAACGACTCGGGTTTGATTGGTCCAAACGACTCGGGTTTGATTGGTCCAAACGACTCGGGTTTGATTGGTTCAAACGACTCGGGTTTGATTGGTCCAAACGACTCGGGTGTGATTGGTCCAAACGACTCAGGTTTGATTGGTCCAAACGACTCGGGTTTGATTGGTTCAAACGACTCGGGTTTGATTGGTCTAAACGACTCGGGTTTGATTGGTCCAAACGACTCGGGTTTGATTGGTCCAAACGACTCGGGTTTGATTGGTCCAAACGACTCGGGTTTGATTGGTTCAAACGACTCGGGTTTTAGGCACAATTTATCATACGCTGTCTCTAATTGGCTAATACTTACTGACATTGTAGTTTGGTTGAGCTGTCAGCAGTTATGGTTAGAATGTATTCGTTACAGTATCCCGCAGCAAGCCAATCAGAAACAGGGTAGGGCGGGACATGCGGTCATCATAGTAGAGTAGGTTGGTTCTCATGCATGTGTGTCTAGCGTCCATCATTAGGCCGCAGTGCGAGTGTGGCCGGATGCCGAACGGCACGTTTTCAGCTACGACATTTCATAAAGTCTATTAAAAAGAACAAAATGCCGAAGAAGGTGAAGGAAGACGCTGAGTGGGTGGACAATGACGCCGCCCCGGAAGCTGGTAACGAAACGCTTGTTTATTGAAGAGTTAGCCGCTAGCTTCCTAGCTAATTTAGTTAGTCTAGTTTAAGTTAACCGAGGAAACGTTCAGATGCACCAAACTCACAAAAGTGTTTCTCTATCTTTAGATAAAGAGCTAGTTAACGTGAGCTAAAGTGTTTCTCTAGCTTTGGATATAGAGCTAGTTAACGTGAGGTAAAGTGTTTCTCTAGCTTTAGATATAGAGCTAGTTAACGTGAGGTAAAGTGTTTCTCTAGTTGTAAATAAAGAGCTAGTTAACGTGAGGTAAAGTGTTTCTCTAGCTTTGGATATAGAGCTAGTTAACGTGAGGTAAAGTGTTTCTCTAGCTTTAGATATAGAGCTAGTTAACGTGAGGTAAAGTGTTTCTCTAGCTTTAGATAAAGAGCTAGTTAACGTGAGCTAAAGTGTTTCTCTAGCTTTAGATAAAGAGCTAGTTAACGTGAGGTAAAGTGTTTCTCTAGCTTTGGATATAGAGCTAGTTAACGTGAGGTAAAGTGTTTCTCTAGCTTTAGATAAAGAGCTAGTTAACGTGAGGTAAAGTGTTTCTCTAGTTGTAAATAAAGAGCTAGTTAACGTGAGCTAAAATGTTTCTCTAGCTTTAGATATAGAGCTAGTTAACGTGAGGTAAAGTGTTTCTCTAGCTTTAGATAAAGAGCTAGTTAACGTGAGCTAAAATGTTTCTCTAGCTTTAGATATAGAGCTAGTTAACGTGAGGTAAA
>NC_090909.1:12627626-12686758 GCF_040956055.1 Brachionichthys hirsutus
GTTGTTCTTTCTTTGCGGCCCGGTAACAAATGCCTCACGGACCGGTACCGGGCCGAGGCCCGGTGGTTGGGGACCCCTGCTGTGCAGGATGGAATATATTAACATATCGCACACACGGGGAGCGTGCACGCACGTCCCCCCAACGTGACATCACAACGGGGGAGAGACATGTTTCAACACTTGATTACAGAACTACGCAGACTACGTAGGGTTGACTGGACGGTTTAATTTAGCAGTTTTTGGGTTGTAATGACCAGAAACCACTAAAATATTAGTGTGGAAACACGGAAAAGTGATTTAAGATGATGTGTCCCCTTTCAAACCGCTTGGCTTTGAATGTGAGGAGGTGACCTTTCATGTCTGCTGCGGCTTCTCGGTCGATTCGAACTCCCGTTGTCGTCCAGACGGTGTCGCTCATTGAGCGTAAAGAAAAGGCCGTTTTCAGCTGAACCACTGTTTGCTGCCCCCGCCCCCCCGCCCCGGATAAGCGGCTAGAAGATGGAGATGAAAAGAGCGTGTTATTTTCTGTCCCGGCGTTTGAGGGGGCTCCGGCATCGGTCTGCCATTATTTGCCATTTCCAGTTTTGATTGAAAGTCTAGTTCTGAGAAGTTTTTTTTAAGCTTGTATACACTATATTGCCTAAAGTATTAGCTCGTCTGCCGTTGTGAGCGCGGGCGACATTCCGTTGTGAAACCATGGGATGTAATTGGATGGGGTTCCACCCTGTGCAGCTACAACAGCTTCAACTCTTCTAGGAAGGCGTTCCACAAGGTTCCGGAGTGTGTTGATGGGAACCTTCTTCCAGCAGGCACTTTGTGAGGTCACAAAGCCTTTGCTTTGTGCACTGGTGTGCGGCCATGTTGGAACAGGGAGGGGCCGTCTCCAAACGGTTCCCACAACGTTGGATGCAGCTGCTCCACGAGGCTCTCTGCGCACTCTTCCGGAGCTGATCTGAAGCTCGGAGGTCTGCAGCAAGTTGGCGCCCTCTGTGCGCCTCAGCGCCCGCTGACCCCGCCCGGTCATTTTGCGTGGCCTGCCACTTTTCGGCTGCTTTGCTGTCGTTCCCAACGCTTCCACTTTGCTGTGGTACCATTAACAGTTGATTGTGGAATATTCAGTAGCGAGGACGTTTCACGACTTGACCAGGTGGCATCCGATCACGGTCCCACGCTGGAATTCACTGAGCTGCTGGTAGAAGTAGTCGGCGGAGGTAATCGGATACCGTTCGGACACTGAGCCCGCCTTCACAGACTTCCTTTGGAAGTAGAGTCCCAAAGATTATTCTGTTTCCTGGCTTAAATCTAAATCAGCGCTCAAGGACCCAACTCCAAGATGTTCAGCACTGCTGTTCCGGAAGACCCAGAAAAGAGGTTCCAGCAGCTCAGAACTCTATCAGAAACAAAAGGACGCTGTTCTGTGAGGACGCCGGTGATGCCTGTTTGTTTGTGACCAGTCCGTCTCTCCACGTTGCAGGCTCTGATTCCTGCTTGTTTGTGACCGGTCCGTCTCTATGCGTTGCAGGCTCTGATTCCCGTTTGTTTGTGACCAGTCCGTCTTTACGCGTTGCAGGCTCTGATTCCTGCTTGTTTGTGACCAGTCCGTCTCTACGCGTTGCAGGCTCTGATTCCTGCTTGTTTGTGACCGGTCCGTCTCTGCGCGTTGCAGGCTCTGATTCCCGTTTGTTTGTGACCAGTCCGTCTCGACGCGTTGCAGGCTCTGATTCCTGCTTGTTTGTGACCGGTCCGTCTCTGCGCGTTGCAGGCTCTGATTCCTGCTTGTTTGTGACCGGTCCGTCTCTCCACGTTGCAGGCTCTGATTCCTGCTTGTTTGTGACCAGTCCGTCTCTATGCGTTGCAGGCTCTGATTCCTGCTTGTTTGTGACCGGTCCGTCTCTCCACGTTGCAGGCGCTGATTCCTGCTTGTTTGTGACCAGTCCGTCTCTATGCGTTGCAGGCTCTGATTCCTGCTTGTTTGTGACCAGTCCGTCTCTACGCGTTGCAGGCTCTGATTCCTGCTTGTTTGTGACCAGTCCGTCTCTCCACGTTGCAGGCTCTGATTCCCGTTTGTTTGTGACCAGTCCGCCTCTACGCGTTGCAGGCTCTGATTCCTGCTTGTTTGTGACCAGTCCGTCTCTCCACGTTGCAGGCTCTGATTCCTGCTTGTTTGTGACCAGTCCGTCTCTGTGCGTTGCAGGCTCTGATTCCTGCTTGTTTGTGACCTGTCCGTCTCTACGCGTTGCAGGCTCTGATTCCTGTTTGTTTGTGACCAGTCCGTCTCTCCGCGTTGCAGGCTCTGATTCGGGCTCATGTCTCGCGATGCCTGACCTTTGTGTGATGCACCTTTACCCACGTAGAATGGAGACGCTGCAGAACTGTCGTCCAGCGAGGATGAAGAGAAGGACGAGGAGAGTGATGGAGGTGACATGATGATGGTATGTTCGTCCTTGGGAGTCGCCTCTTCTCCGGTGATCGTTCTCCTAACTTGTCCTTCTGTGTGGAACCGTAAGAGTGCCGAGGATGTCATCGCAAAGCAGGCCAAGCGAGAGGAAGATGACCCGTATGCTAACCTGAGCAAGAAGGACAAGAAGAAGAAGAAGAAACGGGTAACGCCTTGTGGTGCCGTGGGAACGCCTTGTTCAGACACTCTTTTTTGCATTCATTACTAGAAGAAAGGGAAAGTAGTGAACATTGTTGAACTGTTCATGGATGTGGTCACGTTTATATTGTTGAAAAGCAAAGCGACATTGTTCATCCTTCTTTGGGGCGTTCCCCCCTCTGTGACATCACAGGGGGAGATATTTCTGCCAGACGCGTTTCAGTAGGTGATTCCAGAACTACGCAGGATTCACTTATTTCACTGTTTATGGGTTGAAAAGGACCCAAAACCTCCATAGTAGTGTAGAAACATGGGGAAAGTGAGTTCTTCATAATATATCTCCTTTAATGTTAAAATAAAAATGTTCCTGACCTCAGATCAGATCCAGATGAGATTCGGTGGTGAGATAGACAGAATACTGATACAAGCACATGAACTGAGCTCAGGTCTCTTCTCTGGTCTTGCTTTAGACCATGCTGTATTGATCGGCTGTTGATTGCAGTCCTTTTTTAACGTGGTACCTTTGAAATGCTGGCGGTGAAACCCATCTTTGTTTCAGATGGAGTACGAGCGACAGGTGGCCAGTATTCGAGCTCAGAATGCCCTGGAGGGGGACTTCTCCATCTCCCAGGCTGAGATGTCCTCCAGACAGGCCATGCTGGAGAACGCCTCTGATATCAAGGTTACACGCTTTCTGTCGTCTTCGTGGTCGGCTTGGGACTGTGGAAGGCCGAGAGAGTTCTCTGAGTGACGGTCTGCTCTGTCATTCAGCTGGAGAGGTTCAGCATATCCGCTCATGGCAAAGAGCTGTTTGTCAACGCCGACCTTCTGGTCGTGGCAGGAAGGAGATACGGTTTAGTTGGACCAAATGGGTAAGTCGTCTTTAGTTCCCCACAAAGCTGTGATGAATCCTTGCACAGAGAGCAACGTGGTGGAGAGAGGCTTGCTGCCCTGCTCCCTGCAGAACGGTGCTCCGGAGGGGGGGGGTGGGGGGGTGACCTGTCGTTGGACTTCTCTGTCTGTCATGTGGCACCCAGAGCCCCCAGGCCAGAGGTCAATGATTGTCTATTTGTCTTGGACACTCGGGTGGAGACAGGGGGAGACAACCTGGTGTTGCGCTGGATCCCCCCCCGGAGTAGGGGCCTGGACAGGGTCTGTTGGAAATGCCTAGTAGAGCCCTCTGGCAGTGCGGTCTTCAAGTCCCACCTCTGGGAGAACTTGGGGACTTTGAGTGGACAAAGTTCTCCACCTCCATCGTCGGGGGTGTGGTTTCTGGGTCTCTGGTGCCTGTTGCAGCGGCAACCTCGGTCACGAGATGCCGTCAAGAGGAAGAAGGAATCTAACGACTCTTTCTGACTCGTGGGTCTCCAGAGGCAGCTGACGGTGACCCAGCGGTTATGGAGGCAAAAACCCGGGTCTGGGGGGAGTTCGGAGAGACCGTGGAGGAGGACTATGGGTGGCCTCGAAGAAATTCTGGCAAACTGTCCGGTGCCTTGGGGGGGGGGACTGTGTTAGCACATGGGAGGAATACTCTGCCGATGCTGTTCTGTGAGCACGGTCGGGGCGGAGCCCGCCCTCTGCTGGTAACCGTCCCGGTGTTCTCTTGTCTCCGTCTCATCCCTCAGCAAAGGAAAGACCACGTTACTGAAACACATTGCCAACAGAGCTCTCAGCATCCCCCCCAACATCGACGTGCTGCTCTGTGAACAGGGTGAGTGACCGTGTTGGAGGCTCCGCCCACGCCCTCGCTCACCCTGCCATGTCCTCGGCTTTCCCCTAGAGGTGGTCGCTGACGACACGCCCGCGGTGCAGGCGGTGCTGAAGGCCGACACCCGGCGCCTGAGGCTTCTGGAGGAGGAGCGGCAGCTGCAAGCGCGGCTGGACAAGGGAGAGGACAGCGTGGCCGAGAGGCTGGAGAAGGCGAGTGTGGCAGGGTGTGGGCGTTGATGGTGTGTGCTGTAAACATCGAGGGGGGGGGCCAAACATCTGACAGGAAGCGGCTGCGTTCAGAGTAAAATCACCGATTCTGACCAGCAGAGCGAGAAACGCTTCAGACAGAGCGCTGACTCGTGTCTCTGCTGGAGTGTCACGCCCCCCAGAGGTCTGCAGGGTTCCGGGACAAGCCCCCATTTACGTAGAAACCTAAAACCAGATTTATTTATTAATGCAAGATCAGTCGCCCAATCAAAGGTACCTATTGATGATATTTGATGGGATAGAAAACAAACACCAGCTTGCTGCTCGAGCTTATGAACAGTTTAACTGTTTTCACCGCCGCCGGGCGCATGGGAAGGCTAGATTTACGTTTGTAGGGGGCCCCGGCCCTCCTGGTTCAGGTTCTGGGTGAATCAAACGGATCTTCTGCTGCACCAATCCCAGACTGTGACTCAGAAATCGAATGTTCAATATGAACCGATGCCTGTTTTAGCATCATGGCGTAATCGCTGCTGCTAAAGCGCTGCGGCGTGCCTGATGGATGCCCGCGTGCGGCGTGTGACGGGGCGTTTCCTCCGGGGCAGGTGTACGAGGAGCTGAGGGCCATTGGAGCTGCAGCAGCAGAGCCCAAGGCGAGGCGGATCCTGGCCGGGCTGTCGTTCACCTCCGAGATGCAGAACAGACCGACCAAGAGGTTCTCTGGGGGCTGGAGGATGAGGGTTTCCCTCGCCAGGTACCGCACGGCCGAGTCGCCGCCCCGGTCCACAGGAAGTCGTCCTCCGCTCACGGCCGCGTGCCCCCCCCCCACAGAGCCCTGTTCATGGAGCCCACTCTGCTGATGCTGGATGAACCCACCAACCACCTGGACCTGAATGCCGTCATCTGGCTCAACAAGTACGAAGCATCTCGTTCTGTCTCTCTTCGGATGGTACCCCGTGAGGGACGCGGTTGCCACGGCTACGGGGATTAATATGCACAACTGAATTTAAGTGGGAAGGTGTTTTCCATGTCGTGAATGTGATTTACTGATGGCTTCATAACATTCTCAGCTACCTTCAGGGCTGGAAGAAGACGCTCCTCATAGTGTCCCACGACCAGAGCTTCCTGGACGACGTGTGTACGGATATCATCCACCTGGACAACCAGAAGCTCTACTATTACCGAGGAAACTACCGTAAGTCGCAGCGCCCCGGCGGGTCCTCCTTCTGTCCCAACTGTGACATTTGACCTTTTTGCGTTTGTCAGTGACCTTCAAGAAGATGTACGTGCAGAAGCAGAAGGAACTGCAGAAGCAGTATGACAAGCAGGAGAAGAGGCTGAAGGAGCTGAAGGCTGGAGGGAAGTCCACCAAGCAGGCTGTGAGTCCGGCTGTCTCCGTTTAGCAGCAGCGCTAACGTCTGAGCCACCCGAAGCCCTTCCTCTGCGTGTAGCAGGCACCGCCCTGTTCTGAGCCCATGTTCCGTCATCCGGGTTCCCCAACACCTGATGGGAACCTTCTTAACCCGGGCGACTAAATATAAATATAACTAGAGAGACAATCAGAGACTGCAGACCCCGCCTCCAATAGACTATTGGATCTTGTGAGACAGTAAACAGGGCTTCCGGATCAGAGGGGCCAAACCTGCTCTAGCTTGCTGCTCCGGAACGTACTACAAGACTCCTGCTGGACTCTTTTTCCCATCATGCCATTCGTGTCCCTCCCTCTTAAAGTGACAGTTTACAGCACAGGCACAATTCCAGATGTAAAAATAATTCTAGAATCTGGATCCAGATCCGGATCAACGCCATTCTCGGGGAGGACCGAGCCACGGACAGAACCTTGCTTGTGTAAAAATTTCAAGTCGATTGGGTTACTAGTTTTTGAGTTATGCGCTCGGACAGACAAACAGACAAACGCACCCAATTGCAATACCCTCGCCTCCTCTTCGGCGAGGGTAAATATAAATATAAATATAAATAACACACGGAGTTTATGCATCAGGTTTGCAATGGAACGTTCCCGATTCATTGAGATGCACGCCTGTCCATCCACAGAAGACACCGAGTCAGTGTGTCTCACTTTAGCGTTGACTTTCATCTCATCAGGAGAAACAAACGAAGGATGTTCTGACCAGGAAGCAGCAGAAGGGCAAGAAGAAGGGGAGTCAGGAGGAGGAGAGCAAGGAGGCCACGGAGCTGCTGAAAAGGCCCAAGGAGTACACCGTGAAGTTCACCTTCCCCAACCCGCCTCCTCTGTCTCCGCCCATCCTGGGGCTCCACAGTAAGAGCACCGGGCTGGACGCGCCGCTGACTAACGGATCCAGCCAGTTCATGGAACCGACCCGCGTTTAGTCCACGAATATGAGACGGAACCGAGGGACAGCATTTCTGCACCGCTGTCCTGTCTGAGGACGACGGCAGGACAAGCGGGTGGTGAATGGTGCAGGAGGTTCTGGTTCTGGCCCGCCGTTTGCTGCTGGCTGAGGGTGGAGAACAGAATCAGAACATGCTCGTCACCACTTCCTGTTTTCAAGTTTGTGTCCCTTCTGGCAGGTGTTGACTTCTCCTACGTTGGACAGAAACCGCTCTTCAAAAACGTGGACTTCGGAATCGACATGGATTCCAGGAGTAAGTACATTTCTGCTACTGTAATGTCGTCGTTACGCAAGTTTAACACAGAAGTGCAGTTACTAGACCCAACTACACAGGTTGAGTATATTTACGGTACCTGCGTGGACACGTTCCACAAAGCTCGACGCGGGTCCGAACGCAGTTCATTCTAGATTTGATCACGTCCGACGACAACAATGAATAAAGACGCACATAAATATTCTGTTTGATATTTTCATTTCTATGCAACGAACAATGAAGGTACCAAACGTGAGCGTCCAGCAGAAACATGCAGGACTACTGCTGTACTTCCTGTCCCGCGAGGCATCGCCACGGCAACCAACCCTGTCCCTTTCATCGTCCTCCCTCACTGCGTCCATGTCTCTTCTCCTGGGTCGTCCTCTAGCCCTGTCCCTTTCATCGTCCTCCCTCACTACGTCCATGTCTCTTCTCCTGGGTTGTCCTCTAGCCCTGTCCCTTTCATCGTCCTCCCTCACTACGTCCATGTCTCTTCTCCTGGGTCGTCCTCTAGTCCTGTCCTTTGCATCGTCCTCCCTCACTACGTCCATGTCTCTTCTCCTGGGTTGTCCTCTAGCCCTGTCCCTTTCATCGTCCTCCCTCACTACGTCCATGTCTCTCCTCCTGGGTCGTCCTCTAGTCCCGTCCTTTTTCCCGTCTCCACCGTGTGCCTGCACGGCTTTCTCTGATTGGCTGTTGTACCCGTGCCGTGACTCTGTGTGTAACCAATCAGACGGTGCTGTGGGCGGGACGTAGCAGCATGTGATGTGTATTATGGGATGGGTGCACGTTGCCTGTCTGGACGCTGACGTCCTCGTCTCGCCTCCTCCAGTCTGCATCGTTGGACCGAACGGCGTTGGTAAGAGTACCCTCCTGTTGCTGCTCACCGGAAAGCTAAACGCGGTGCGTATTAAGGGCGTCGCTTCGTGAGCGTTCAAGCCAGCGAGCCTCTGAGTGACCACACGTCTGTTTTTCAGACTAAAGGTGAGATGAGGAAGAATCACCGCCTGGTGAGTAGCGTCCTCTGGTGCACCTGGGATAAAGACGTCCGTTTGGGCGTCGGCTCGCCAGTGATGCCCGTTTCCTGTCTACAGAAAGTGGGTTTCTTCAACCAGCAGTATGCCGATCAGTTGAACATGGAGGAGACGGCCACCGAGTACCTGATGAGGAACTTTGACCTTCCCTACCAGGACGGCAGGAAGTGCCTGGGACGGTTCGGCCTGGAGAGCCACGCCCACACAATTCAGATCTCCAAACTGTCCGGTATGAACCTGCCCGTCGGACGCTTCCTGTCAGCCGTGCGGATTTTCTTCAGCTCTGGATCTCGTTTGTACCAGGTGGCCAGAAAGCCCGAGTCGTGTTCGCCGAGCTGTCCTGTCGCCAGCCTGACGTCCTGATCCTGGTAAGCCGTAAAGGCCGACCCGCCTTAGAGGCAACGCGCTCTACCGGAGTAAATCCTGCATTCTCATCTCTCTCACAGGATGAACCCACCAATAACTTGGACATCGAGTCCATTGATGCCCTGTCAGAGGCCATCAACGAGTATAAAGGAGGTAAGAAGATGCTCAGTAGGGAGACGGGAAACCCGTCTGGGTCGTAGGTAGCCACCCAGCCACGTCTAGTCCCAGTCTGGGTCGTAGGTAGCCACCCAGCCACGTCTAGTCCTAGTCTGGGTCGTAGGTAGCCACCTAGCCACGTCTAGTCCCAGTCTGGGTCGTAGGTAGCCACCCAGCCACGTCTAGTCCCAGTCTGGGTCGTAGGTAGCCACCCAGCCACGTCTAGTCCTAGTCTGGGTCGTAGGTAGCCACCTAGCCACGTCTAGTCCCAGTCTGGGTCGTAGGTAGCCACCCAGCCACGTCTAGTCCCAGTCTGGGTCGTAGGTAGCCACCCAGCCACGTCTAGTCCCAGTCTGGGTCGTAGGTAGCCACCCAGCCACGTCTAGTCCCAGTCTGGGTCGTAGGTAGCCACTTAGCCACGTCTAGTCCCAGTCTGGGTCGTAGGTAGCCACCCAGCCACGTCTAGTCCCAGTCTGGGTCGTAGGTAGCCACCCAGCCACGTCTAGTCCCAGTCTGGGTCGTAGGTAGCCACCCAGCCACGTCTAGTCCCAGTCTGGGTCGTAGGTAGCCACCCAGTCACGTCTAGTCCCAGTCTGGGTCGTAGGTAGCCACCCAGTCACGTCTAGCCCCAGTCTGGGTCGTAGGTAGCCACCCAGCCACGTCTAGTCCCAGTCTGGGTCGTAGCCTTTCGTTAGTGACCGCTGTCCCTCCGTGTCCAGCGGTGATCATCGTGAGCCACGACGCCCGCCTCATCACGGAGACGCGGTGCCAGCTGTGGGTCGTGGAGCACTACTCCATCAACAACATCGATGGGGACTTTGACGACTACAAGCGGGAGGTGCTGGAGGCTCTGGGGGAAACGGTGGTCAACAAGGTCAACGTATGACCTCACGGAACCGCCGCCGGGACTCGCCGGTCTACAAGTGGGAGTAAACTGAAATGATGGACCAGACAAATAAAGCTTCTATTCACACGTCTGTGCATCTTTATTTCCAAGCGCGTCACTTCAGGTAAGCTCGGTAGGTCTTCTTGACTCGAGCCACCTGGTGTTCATCAGGGGTTACTTCACTGTACCATTTATACCAGGCGCCAGGGAGGGTCTGGGGGCGCGGCGTCGCCCCCACGGCATCGTGGCAGTTGGAGTAGTCCTCCCCAAGAAAGTCCACATGTGCAATGTGAAACCGGAGAAGGCCTGAAAGAGAAGAGCACCGAGTTACACTGGGGGGGGGTATCCACCATCAGAGGGGCAGCAGGGCAGACGGGACTCACCGTTGTTCCGTGCTGTGCTGATCGCCTCCTGGAGCCTCTTCTGCTGTTTCACGCACACGCCTGCAGAGATCACACATGGTCACGCGGTGCGCCGCCTGCTAGCGTGTTAGCACGCCGACCACTCACCAGTGTGGGACGGCTCATGCACCGCCCCGGTGTGGGGACTGACGAACTGCTCCAACAGCCCAACGTTCTACAACAGAGCAGGAGGACCTGAAGCGTTAGCCGACTTCACGCTAATCACGACGTCACGCTAATCACGACGTCACGCTAATCACGACTTCACGCCAATCACGACGTCACGCTAATCACGACTTCACGCTAATCACGACTTCACGCTAAACGCCACTTCACGCTAATCACGACTTCATGCCAATCACGACTTCACGCTGATCACGACCTCACGCTAATCACGACTTCACGCTAATCACGACTTCACGCTAATCACGACCTCACGCTAATCACGACGTCACGCCAATCACGACGTCACGCTAATCACGACTTCACGCCAATCACGACTTCACGCTAATCACGACCTCACGCTAATCGCCGCTTCACGCTAATCACGACTTCACGCCAATCACGACTTCACGCTAATCACGACGTCACGCTAATCACGACTTCACGCTAATCACGACCTCACGCTAATCGCCGCTTCACGCTAATCACGACTTCACGCTAACGGGCGTTTGAGACTTATGGAAACAAAGTTTCCAAAAATGTTGGTTGTGTGGAGAAAACCGTGTACAATTATTTGTACATTTAATCTCCAGATGTAGCACGAAGATTACATTATTATTATTGGAAAGAATCCAAACTGTTTGAAAATTCTATCATTTGGAATACGATGTTTCAATATTTTTAAAATTCTCCCTTTTAGGTTTTACACAGCATCCCAACCTTCTTTGTAAATCGAGCTGTAATGAATCCCTTTAAGGGGCGCAGACAGCAGAGGGCTGTGGGCACCCCACGCAGGGAGTCTCTGCAACGGCCATGGACGCTGCTCTGCTGCTAACCATTTAGCCGTAAACACAACGAGGTCGTGTGCAGCGTCATCAATACAATAAAAACTCGCTTATTGTTCTAGTCGCATTCCTGGGGGGGGGGGGACCAACCTGATGGTGGACGATGAGGTTTGGATCCCGACAAATGGGACAGGGGTTCCCACTGAGCTTCTCTCCTCTCTGCAAACACAAAAACAAAAAACACAAGCAGCGTTAGTGCTGAGCCGCGCGGGGACGCTGGGGGGACGCTGGGGGGACACTGGGTGGGCGGAGCAACACGTCACTATGCAGGTCTTGCGTGTCTTCTGTCGGGGGATGCTTCCTTTGTGGTTCCTCCTGTAGCTGGTCCACACCGGACCGGTTCCGTAACGCTCAATATACTCTGACAGGGGAAAGGAAACGATGTTGGGCCAAATCAACCTTTAGGGAAGAACCACGTCACGGCTAGCCCCGCCCCCCGGACCTTCACTCTGCAGGTAGTCCCAGGGCCGGTCCTGGTAGCGGGGCGGGTCCTTGGCAGCCCCCTTCTCGCTCTGGAGCCGCGCCGCTGTGCTAAACCCGTGACGAGGGGGCCCACGTGGTCTCACAGGCGGGAGGGGACAGCGCTGGGGGAACATGACGTCACCATTTCAATCACAGCACGAAGAGTAGCTGTTAGCTTCCGGCTAACTAGTGCTAGTCACGTGATTTCAGGAAGTAAACCTTTGCAGCCGTTAAAATGAGGCACACGCAATGAATGGCGGCTGAACGACAGTAAAACCAAACACCGTTACCGGAAGAGAACGCAGAAGAGGAAGCGACAGGCGAGCCGCGAGCCTCGCAGCGGCGCGAACGGAGGCGGCCATGTTTTTCTTCTTCTGCTACTAATGATGGCGCTGCTGCTTCTTCTTCTGCTGCTTCTTCTTCTGCTTCTTCTTCTGCTGCTTCTTCTTCTGCTTCTTCTTCTTCTGATGATTAGTCGGTATGCTCTGTAACCTCGGGGTGTATTACCGCCGTTAACCGGACTGGAGCGTGTATTGTGTAATATGCATGTTGTGGTGACGTCAGAGAATATAGAATAGAATAGAATAGAAAGCCTTTATTGTCTTTGCATAGTGGCTACGCAATGAGATTAGGAGCGCTGCTCCGTCCGGTGCGTAGTACAACATAATAATAATATCAGAAAATGCAGATAAATGTAACAGAATATCTCCATCAACTTTACGACCTTTGTTGTGAAAACGAGCATCACAGACCAAAAAAAAAATCACCTGAATAACTTTAAACCTGCTCAAAACAAACAAAAATTAAAATAGTTTTTATTCATTTTATAAAGAAAGTATTCATTATTTATCACACGCGATAATAATGTATAATAATGAAGTTAGCTGTCCGTATCGTAGTAGCTGTGTCGGTCCTGTTCTCTCTGTGGGAGGCTTTCAGCATGTTAAATGAAAGGCTTCTTTTGAAGACTCCACTCAGATGGTCCAGAAGGGATCCTGGATTCTGGATTATGAAATTTGACCCAGTCATGTAGGGTGGGGGGGGGGGGGGGGGGGGTCTCTATCGCACCCCCGGATTTCATCTGGTTCTGATCCAGAATGGAGTCAGGAAGAAATAGTACATTATAACATTAAAACCCATTTATGGATTCAAAACGGTTAAAAATACACATTCACTTTGACTTTTCATGTTGGTGTATAAAGAACCTTCTGGTGCTGATCCAGATCACCATGGAGATGGTGTAGATCCAGTTAGGAGGGGGACGAGCTGCTTGGGGGAGGTCTGTGCTCTCTGAGTGCTTCTCTGGTTTAAATATCCCTGCCATTACAGTATAAAAGGATGCGTTGTGTCTCTGTAGATCTAGAGAAAGCCTCTGACAGGGTGCCCAGAGAGGAACTGTGGTACTATGAGGTACTGTGGTACTGCATGAGGTACTGTAGTAGTGCATGAGGTACTGCGGTACTGCATGAGGTACTGTAGTAGTGCATGAGGTACTGTGGTACTGCATGAGGACGTCTGGAGTGGCAAAGAAGTATGTCAGAGTAGTTCAGGACATGTAGGACAGCAGTGACGTGTGCAGTAGGAGTAACAGGGGAGTTTAGTGTAGAGGTGGGATGCACCAGGGATCAGCTCTGAGCCCCTTTTTGTTTGCCATGGTGATGGATAGACTAACAGATGAGGTGAGACAGGAAGATACTTGGAATATGATGTTTGCTCGGGTCAACAGAGCAGAGTGATGGAGAGAATGTGGAAAGGAGGTGAAGAATCGTGTGCAGGCAGGCTGGAACGGGTGGAGGAAAGTATCAGGTGTGCTCTGTGATAGGACGAAGGGACAGGTCTACAAGACATTGATATATATATATATATATATACAGTATTTATACATATAGTATATATACTGCATGTGTTCACTGTTGTTGTGTCCTTGGGCAAGGCACTTCACCCACATTGCCTGTGTGCATGTCGTGAGCGAGTGAATGTCGGTGGTGGTCAGGAGGACTGATGTCTGCCCCAGGGCAGCTGTATCTGCCCCGGGGCAGATACAGCTGCAATAGTAGTTCACCACCAAGTATGGAGTGAATGAATAATGCACAATGTAAGAAAGTGCCATATATTATTATTATTATTATATACATACAGGTGCTTGTCATATAATTAGAATATCACAAAAAAGTAAATTTATTTCATTAATGCCATTCAAAAACTGAAACTTGTATATTTATATGCATTCATTATACACAGACTGATATATTTCAATTGTTAATTTCTTTTAATGTTGATGATTTTAACTGACAAAGTTCTAATGAAATTACAACATTTATCGTTTCAGAAAATTAGATTATTATTTAAGATCAATACATAAATGTTAAATATTCTGCAGTAAAGTGGTCCATTTTGGGCAGCCTGTTCTTTTGGCTCTCGTTACCTTTGACCTATCGCGAGATCTGGCAACACTGAACGTGACGCATCGCGGTCGTGCTCCAATTGTAGTCGCCATTTTGGGGAAATAGTATTAACAAAATTTATACATGAAATCATTGCTGAAATGCTACAAAACAAGTAAGAACGATTGGAGTTGGTTATGAAGTATTTATTCATCCAAAACTGCGATACCCACAAAGAACATCTAGCGAGGAAACGTGCAACGAGCTTTCAAACGCCATTGTGTTCGTGACAGGAGGGGGAAGGTCATTTATCCACCATTTTGTTCACGCGAAACACAAGAAAAACGATCCCGATGACGTAAAACTCGTCACGGAGTATAAAAGCTAAATCCCTCCCATCCGAGCTCATTCCTGGATTTGGTCGAAGGTAGGTGAAGTATGAAAACCAACACGAGAGATTTTCGGCTCTTTGTCGGTGATTTACGGTGATTTACGGAGCATTCTCAACGAAAGTAGTCAGGAGCTATTAAATGATGTTGGGATAGACGCAGGACACGGGATTAGTGTCTTATTTATTACTTAACCTGCTTTCTTTGTTTGTTTTTTCCAGGTATCAAGGTGCTTTCCCGAAGGCAGCCATCGCGGACTTTGAGCAACCCTGCTCAAATTCATATTTTTTTCTTCAAGTAACGGACATTTGATTACTCTTTTTGCCTCCAGTTTGCTCCCGAAGGATAGCCTAGCGTTTAGCTATCACAGCCCCACCCATAAGTATCTCAGTTAAAACCATGAAGGTTGACGATAAAAAATTGATGAAATAAGAGACATAAGTGCCTGAGAAAGCACGCTCTTACGTACCCGAGACGCCGAGGATCTATATTATCAATAGTAAGTCGATTTTGAAGTTGAATTAAATTCGAGCTCAATCCAATGAAAACACGGTAGCTAACGGGCTAGCTGGCTAGCGGGCTCTGCTAGCAGCGCTTCGACTCTAGAATGAGCTCACACAGGAAAGCGGACGGACACGACCCGCTTCTTTGTGTGAGACGGATTGGACTAACTGCTAATAAAAGCTAGCGCGGCGCAATCGTCGCGTAATCATAAGCAATCTGCGCATAAAGATTGCCCTGCTCGTAGACCCGCTCCCGAGTCGGACTTTTGGTTCTACAGGAGCCGCTTCCCGGAACGGAACCCACCGCAATCTGCGCATAAAGATTGCGTTAGTTTGCGGGCCGTGGGCATTTTGTCACGCACTCAGCGTAAACGTCTCCGCCGCCGCCTGGACCGGGACTGCGGGACTGCTGAGCGCCGTCTGCCGGGGCTGCCGGCCCGGACTCTAACATGGCGGCCGGGTTGTGGTTGACTGTTTGTGCTTGGGCTGCGCTGGCCGCGCTCCGCTCGGAGCTCCGTTTGGATAGGTCGAGGCTGGGCGTCGAACCGGTTCTGCTTCTGGAGCTCCAGCCCTTTGTTGCTGCGCGGCGCCGCGGCTCCTCCTGCTCGCGCCCAGCCAGCGGCGGGAGCCGCCATGTCCTCCCGTGACGGCGGCCGCGCGCCGCGCGCGTTGACTGTTCACCCTTTCCTCGTGCACTAGTGCAGAATGCCAAACAAATGTTGCGCTCCTGTTTCCCGAGTGGCGGCAGTGAGTAGTGCGGCGGAGGACGCCGTTGAGCCTGGCGCTTATATGTGTGTAATAACTGTGACGTTTACAGGAGTTGTGGAGTCTGAGACAATATAAAGACAGTTTCTGGGGTAAGACCTGATTCTCACATCACGATAGTTCTAATGCGTGCCTAGAACCAGAACCAGAACCAGGGCCAGGGCCAGGTCCGAGCATGGGACACGCATTGTTTAGGCCCGGGGACACGTCCTCTCCGAAGGCTGGGCGCCCTCGTCTTCATCACGGGGTTAGGAATAAGTTAATTCTAAACATTCAGCAACAGCCAGTCACAAAGTTAGTGTACACAGTTGTGTACCAGTGTCCCGTTGTTGTCGTTGCCCAGCAACGGGCACAGGGAGGACAGAGGGCTGTCAGGCCGGTCCCTCTGGCTTCAGTCTCACATGTGAAGGGACAGACGAGCGTCTTCACACTGGCAGCCGGTCCTCCCTGTTCCGTCTCCAGCCTTTCGTCCGACCTCTGGATTGATGAAGTCTTTCGCTCTTTGATTTGTTGTTTTGTCTCAGTTCAATGATTGTAATAGACGTGCTATTAAAAATTAGACGAATGAGTAGCATGCGTTGCGAACATTCGTACGACCGTGACGCGTTCCCCCCTTTGTGTGTTTGGGCCTCCTGTTATTACCTTTAGTGTTACATTTTACTGCTTTATAAGCAAACGGCTTGCTGTACGACTGCTTCCTGTTTGATCACATGTTGAGGTGGAAGATACACCGACGAACATTTAGCAGACACGGCCCTGCGCTGGAAGCAAAGACGTGCAGGACGATGAGGAACCCGCTCCGGTCGGGCTCTAACGGGACCGCGGCGCTGAAGGGAAAGGCACCGCCTGTGTACGCCTGTACCTGTGGACATGTTTGACTGTGTGGACGGGACTTTGTAGACGCAGGCTGTTATGTGAGCAGGTATATAAAGAGGTCCTGGTTTGGCTGTCCATCAGTTTCTGGACCTTGATGTGGGGGAATTGGCTCTGATGAGGACAGGTTGGTCGTGTCCAGCAGTGACTAGGAAGGACTCCCGTCATCTGGGTGCAGCTCAGGTTTCATGTAGCTGGTGTGAACCGGTCCCCCCCGTGTCTGGTTTAATGAAGTCCTGGACAAAGTCTGTCCTGCCGCGTGGAGCTTGACTTCTAGGCCATAAGGGTCTCGTGTGCGATTGTGGTCCATGGCGGTCCCATTTCATCGGGTTCCTCGTGTGTTCCAGGTATGGCAGGGGGACTGATGGACCCCAGAGAGATTCTGAAGGGAGTGGAGGCTCTGCTGGGGAAAGATGGAGAGTTGCGCAGCCTGGAGGGGGTTCCGAAGGTGTTCAGGTGAGTTGTGTGGCCTGTCTGTGCCTTCGGTGTACGGCCGCTGTGAGTTCTGTTTTGTGATGGACGCAGCAGCAACCGGCTCTTCTTCCTTCCAGCCTGATGAAAGCTTCTACCAAGATGGTCAGCAGGTGTATGTACCTGAACATCCTGCTGCAGACGAAATCCCACGATGTTCTCAACAGGTAGGGTCGTCCCTCGTACCGACGGAGACTCCTGTACTGACGGGTTAGTCACTTCCCTCGACTCGGTCAATGGCGGTAAACGTCTGTTGTTCTCGCAGGTTTATCCGAGTCGGGGGCTACAGGCTGCTCAACTCCTGGCTCACCTACTCCAAAACCACCAACAACACCCCCCTTTTGCAGCTCATCTTGCTCACACTGCAGAAGCTGCCTCTCAAAGTGGACCACCTCAAACAGGTATTGTCCCGGTCCGCCCACCAAGATAAACCAGCTGCCGTCGTCGTGGCTTGACCCGCCGCTTGTGTCTCCGAGCAGAACAACACAGCCAAGCTGGTGAAGCAGCTGAGCAAGAGCGCAGACACTGAAGGTAGGCGGCGTTGCCGTGGGAGACCCGGACCCGAGCGCGGGCTGCAGCGTCTCCGGCTGACGCTGTTGTTGTTCTTGTGTTTACTCCTAGAGCTGAGGAAGCTGGCGTCTGTGCTGGTCGATGGCTGGATGGCTACGATCCGCTCCCAGAGCGTCTCCGGCAGTAGCAGCTCTCCTGCTGGTAGGGGGCGACCTGCTCACTTTGGGGTGTCTTCCTGTTGCGTTGTGGTCGAAGGCACTAACCGCCTGTCTGTCCCCATCCTGCAGAGAAGAGGAAGAAGAAGGAGGAGAGCAAGGTCCTGGTCAGGGAGGTAAAGGAGGTAAAGGAGAGGAGTGGAGATGAGGAGAAGAAGAAGGAGAAGCCCAAAGCCCACGCCCCCAGCCACACAAAGATTCGCTCCATAGGTAAGCTCGCCCCGATCGCCATGGCGATGCTGCCCTGAAGCTTTAAGGGTGGGCAGGAAGTAATCCGTGTGTTGTGTAGGGTTAGAGATGGACACCCCCAACCCCACTCCTGCTAAGAAGACGCCCGCTGCCCCACAGCTGGGCGACAAGTACAACATCAAGCCTCCGGTCCTCAAGAGACCAAGGTAGTGTCCCCGTCTGCTGCCCCTCTGGGGCAGACACGCACCTCAGCCGTGCACGTGTGCCCCTCCAGGGCAGTGATGAGTCTCACCTGTCCGTTCATTGTCACCCGTCAGCTCCGGCCCATCAGAAGCTCCACCCCTGGAAAAGAAATACAAACCTCTAAATATCGCATGTAATGCCCCCAAAGAAATCAAAGTGAAGATCATTCCAGCGCAGCGTGAGTTCAGACCCCCCCCCGAGAATACTTTGTGGAGGATATGGGGGTGTTATAGCATCTGTGTGCTCCTTACTGCAGCCATGGAGTGCACCGGGTTCCTAGATGCCCTGAATTCGGCCCCCGTGCCAGGCATCAAGATCAAGAAGAAGAAGTCCGGTCCGACTCCTACAGCAAATACCAAAGCAGTGTCCCCTACATCTAACAAGGTACTGGCTCGGCCCGCGCGTACCTGCTACTCTGGGACTCCTGCTCCCACCGGGCTCCTCTCATCCCGCTGTCCATCCATTGCTCGTTTGTCCTCAGACGAGTCCGTTCGACAGCAGACCCTCGGCGTATGCTTTGTCCCCTGCTAAGCCTTCGTCTCCTGAAGCCTCTGCTTCCAGCGCCCCTGATGAAAAGCAGGAGGTGGAGCAGCCGGGGACCCCCGTTCCCTCCGAGGACCCCGAGGCTGCTGACGCTGGTAGGCCTTTTTCACGCTCTCTGAGGCCAAGCTGGAAATGATGCAGGGGGGGGGGGGGGGCAGAGTTCTAGAAAGTTTGAGGTGAAAATGAAATACTCTTCGACTGCCTGTGGGGTATTACTTCCTGTATTTGCACTGAAAGGTCAAACAGGAAGTCTGAGCAGCAAAGCCTGTATAAGCGGTCTGGAGGCAGAGACACGTTAGCATATGAGCTAAGGGCGCTAACAGAGCTGAACAGCACTAGACTGGACCGAGAGAGAGCAACGCTTGGGCCGGTTGGCTCCAGGCTCAGGTCTCCAGCAGGTGGTTTACTAGTTAGGAAGATATGCTATCGCCAACGCCACAGGAAATAAAGTGCCCCCCTCCCCTAGCGCCTCAGACGGGGTTCAGGTCAAGGACAAATGCAAGTTGTCTTCTGGCTCCCCGCTTTGTTCCGCGTTTCTCATTGTCTCTTGCTTGCAGGCGAGAAGCCGAATGCTCTGGCAGAGCCGCGGGGAGAAGAAGAAGGCCTGACCAAGAAGGGCAAGAAGAAGAAGACCGTCCACTGGGCTGAGGAGGACCAGCTCAAACACTACTTCTACTTTGATCTGGATGAGACGGAGAGAGGTGAGGCGCTGGTGGATCTACCACGGGACCGGCTGCTACCCATCTAAGTAGCCCAGAGCAGCTTCCTGTGGGTTCCCCGGTACACCCAGAGCGCTGCCTCGTGGCTGAGATGCTGCCCTGACCCGTTGATCCGTCTCCCACTCGCTTCTGATCGTCTATCCCGCTCGGGGCAGCGACCCCCCCCCCCCCCCCTTAATCTCGGGAGAGCAACCCTCCCTTTCCACAAACGCAGAGGAGCCTCCTGCGCAGCGTTTTGTCTCGTCCCAGTGTCCCCTTCTGAGTGACACGGTGCCAGAAACGAGAACCTGATTATACAAACGCGATTCTATGAACGAGTCCAGATTATATTTGATCTTTGACGCTCAAAGAATCTCTACACGTATGAATTATTGACACGTCAATCATTCTTTCCAGTCAACGTCAACAAGATTAAAGACTTTGGGGAGGCTGCCAAGAGAGAGCTGATGATGGACAGGCAGACGTTTGAGATGGCCCGTCGGCTGTCCCACGATGCAATGGAAGAGAGGGTCCCTTGGGCACCCCCGAGGCCCCTGATGCTGGCTGGCAGCCTGGTGGCTGCTGGAGCCAACAGCACGGAGAAACTTACCCAGAGAGACCGTGAGATGGGCATCCTGCAGGAGATCTTCCTCAGCAAAGAAAGGTAGACGGGACACTTCCTCCGGATCAGAGGCTAGTTATGGCTTCTTAGGAGTCGTTCAGGGTCACGGTTGAAGGGATGTGGACCGGATGCGGCCTTGTTAAGGACACCCTTTCAGGCCGTGGGATGTAGATAGTAACGTTAATGGTGCTGCATCGGGTCACATGTTCAACCAGTCAACATACACTGACCTCGGTGGTCCACTAGAGACAACAAAGTCTGGACTCGGTGGTCCTCTAGAGACAACAAAGTCTGGACTCGGTGGTCCACTAGAG
The DNA here is from genome assembly GCF_040956055.1 of Brachionichthys hirsutus. Taxonomy (NCBI): domain Eukaryota; kingdom Metazoa; phylum Chordata; class Actinopteri; order Lophiiformes; family Brachionichthyidae; genus Brachionichthys; species Brachionichthys hirsutus. The sequence continues at coordinate 12,647,796 of NC_090909.1, forward strand.
ACGACAAAGTCTGGACTCGGTGGTCCTCTAGAGACAACAAAGTCTGGACTCGGTGGTCCTCTAGAGACAACAAAGTCTGGACTCGGTGGTCCTCTAGAGACAACAAAGTCTGGACTCGGTGGTCCTCTAGAGACAACAAAGTCTGGACTCGGTGGTCCACTAGAGACGACAAAGTCTGGACTCGGTGGTCCTCTAGAGACAACAAAGTCTGGACTCGGTGGTCCTCTAGAGACAACAAAGTCTGGACTCGGTGGTCCTCTAGAGACAACAAAGTCTGGACTCGGTGGTCCACTAGAGACAACAAAGTCTGGACTCGGTGGTCCACTAGAGACGACAAAGTCTGGACTCGATGGTCCTCTAGAGACAACAAAGTCTGGACTCGGTGGTCCTCTAGAGACAACAAAGTCTGGACTCGGTGGTCCTCTAGAGACAACAAAGTCTGGACTCGGTGGTCCTCTAGAGACAACAAAGTCTGGACTCGGTGGTCCTCTAGAGACAACAGTCTGATTGTGCAAATGCAGCCGGGACTTCTCGGCTGGATGAAGATGTTCCACGGTTCTGTGTCTAATGTCCTCTGTCCTCCCTAGTGTGCCCGACAGCCCACATGAACCCGACCCAGAACCTTATGAACCCATGCCTCCTCGTCTCATACCTCTGGATGAGGTCAGTCCACCAGAACACTCAGTCTGTCCCTCCCATGCCACCCTGTCCTGTCCACGTGTAACACGTCCCCTCTGCGCTCCCCTCCAGGACTCCTCCTCCTTAGATGATGGCTTTAGTGAGCCCATGGACACCGCGTCCCAGCAGGGCTCTGGCATGGCCCAGACTGACCCCTCAAAGCTGCCCCCTGTCCTCGCCAACCTCATGGTCAACCTGAGCACCAGCTCCCGCAGCCCTCAAGCCTCCAACCCCAGCAGCAGCCCCGCGGCCCCCCCCGTCAACGTCCAGGAGCTGATCTCCTCCATCATGGTAGGTGTGACCCCGTGTGCCGGGCCTCGGGTGACGTCCTGGTCTAATGGCAGCGCTGTGAACCAGGGTGCTTCTGGGAGCCAGTCGACTGAAGACTTGATCAAACAGCCGGACTTCTCGGATAAGATCAAGCAGCTTCTGGGCTCCCTGCAGCAGAACCAGAACCAGAGCCAGAGCCACGGGGGGCCTCCACCAGGTAAACCCTTCTTCCAGTGCTGGACTGCATGCAGCGTTGTGTTTCTGTTGCTCATCGCTGCTTTCTGCCCCCCCCCCCCCCCCCCCCCAGTGAACCAGGGCTTGCTGGGCCACGGTCCAGGTCTGAACAGCATGAACATGAGCATGCACATGCAAATGCCCATGAACGGTGGCTACCCACCCAACAGCCCCGGTGGGCCTCGATTTAACCACCCCCCGCCTCCCCATAACCACGGCCCACCCTTTGCTGCCGGGGGGGGCCCGCGCATGATGGGACCGCCGCCGAGCCAAGGTCGGGGAGACAATGGCAACTACTGGGGAGAGGACTCTTTGAGAGGAGGACACCACCGAGGAGGACACTTCCACCGAGGAGGCCGGGGCAGAGGAGGAGAACCAGGCTTCAGGGGCCGGGGCCGGGGGGGCCCCAGAGGAGGACACAGCAACATGAATGGTACGGTGCTCTTTGTCCTGGGCCCATCGGTAGTTTGGTACTCGGGGGCGTACTCAGTGTGCAGTCCAATCTCAAGCTCCTGTTTTCTGACGGTTGGACAGTAGAGGAGGTTGGAGACAAGGGCAGAGAGGACAGACTTTGATGGTTTGGACATGTCCAGAGGAGAGACGGGGACTATATCGGTAGAAGGATGCTGAGGATGGAACTGCAGGACTACAGGGAACAGGACTAGAGGACGACCCAGGAGAAGAGACATGGACGTAGTGAGGGAGGACATGAGAGTGGCTGGTGTTGGGGAGGACGATGCAAAGGACAGGACTAGAGGACGACCCAGGAGAAGAGACATGGACGTAGTGAGGGAGGACATGAGAGTGGCTGGTGTTGGGGAGGACGATGCAAAGGACGGGGTGAAGTGGAGACGGTTGGGTTGCTGTGGCGACCCCTCAGGGGACAAGAAGACAGTCCAGTAGTAGTAGGACAGAGGAGGACAGACTCACAGCGTTGCCTGCGTTGTGCTGGATGGCTGTCTGTCGTGTGTCTCATGGTTGTCTTCTTTCGTCCCACCAGACATGTCCAAGAGGCCCGTGTGTCGACACTTCATGATGAAGGGAAGCTGCAGGTACGAGAGCAATTGTGCCTTCTACCACCCGGGAGTCAATGGACCCCCGCTGCCCCCCAACCACCCTGCTATGAACCAACACAGCCAGCACCCCCAGCATGGACACTAGCGCCCCCTGCCGCTGACCGGGACACCAGGAACCGGTGTCGGCCTGGACTCTTGAGACACGGGCAGACCGCACTGGGAACTCTGGGACGTTGTTGCTTTGGCGACTGGGCACAGCGGAGAGACGGGCGTGTCGTGGGCGTGTCGTGGGCGTGTCGCGGGCGTGTCGTGGGGGGCGGAGCCGGCACCAGTGTGTTTTAATGTCATTTGAACAGTGGCACTGAAAGCAGCCACTGCTGCCTCCCTGCCCCATCATGTCGCCATGAATGTGTTCTCACAGGTCGCCGTCTGCCCCCCCCCCCCCCCCCCATGACTGAATCCCTGTGGATTGTTGGGCGTGGCCTGAGACAGCACTTTATACGGTTTAAGGTCAACAGAGTTTACCTCCAGCTGTGATTGAATCAGAGGAAATCTTTATTTGGTCCTGCAGGGGGGGCCGATCCAGTGGGACGGCTGCTGCTGCATGCTAACTGGGCGTGTCGGCGCTCCCTCTGCGCCCCCCCCCGTGTGTTCGGGGGTCCCCAGCGTTTTCTGTGAAAACTCGGACCTGACTGATGATGATGATGATTTTTGTTGCTGCCTTCCCCCCCCCCCCCTCCCCATTTAGTTTTTGTTTTTTAATTTTTGATACAAACTGGATGATCCCTTTGAAGCGGGTTCAGCTCTCTGTCCGTATGAAATGTATAAATACAGAAAACACGCTGTCGTCGTTTCACTCGCTGTTTCGCTCCGCTAAACCGAATAAACTGGAGCTTCCAACATGTACGTGGAATAAAGTGAACATGCTGCCTTCATTTAGTGCGTTGGACGGATGGGGAAGCGCCGGGGGGGGGGGGTGTTGAGCGGGTTATTGCTCAGAAGCCGGGAAAATATTCTGAATATTAGTTTCACACATTTCCCTTTCTTAGACCCTTAAATCACGTTTTCATCCGTGTTTTCCATTTATTCCCTTCTGTTTTCAGCATGTCCTGCCAGTGGTTGTTCTCAGCCTGCAGGTGGCGCTGTGGCACCATCAGAGGATGTGCAGTCACCAATTTAAATCAGAATAGTCTTATTGATCTGAGAGGGGAACTGATTGCAGTGACAGAAATAGAAGAGCTTTACAAAGTATTCGTTGTGTATTTGTATTGCCACCGGAGGGGAGGAGCTTCTACGGCGTTCAGCTGTTACCAATCAGAATAGAGTTTATTGTCCACCTACTCAGTGAAGAGGATTCACAAACGGAGACTTTCCTCCGCGCTAACATGAGCACGACGTTTACACAAACCTCCGTCTGGCTTTACCTGCTGCTGAGGAACGACAGATGTTCCACATTGTTAAACAGACTGGCGTTAATAAAGCCCGATCACATCTGTAATCTGTCATTTAAAACAGGCTTTGTCCCCCCCAAAATGAGAATAGCTCAAATGATTCCACTATACAAAAATGAAAATAAGCAAAACAATTTCCTTGCTGCCGCAGTTTTCAAAAATTCTAGAAAAGTTCTTTAATTCTCAATTGGATGATTTTGTAGAAAAGTATCAACTAATAAATGAAGCGCAATTTGGATTTAGAGCCAAACGGGCTACAGCAATGGCGCTAGTTCAAGCCGTCAAAGAGATAACAAATGCTCTGGATACAAAAAAATATGCAGTTGGAATATTCATGGACTTAAAAAAGCACCATAAATCACTTAATCACTAAATTAGGAAAATATGGAATTAGAGGAATGGCTGGGAATTGGTTAAAAAGCTATTTAACAGGCAGGACTCGGTATGTAAAAATGGGAGGATATATTTCAGAAGAACTTGATGTTCCGTGTGGTGTCCCCCAGGGGTCAGTATTGGGTCCTCAACTATTCAATATCTAAAAAATGATATTTTCAATGTATCTAAGTTACTAAAGTTAATATTGTTTGCAGACAACACAAATATTTTTTACAGTAGTGACAATGAAAGTGAACTTTTGAGTACTGTAAATGGTGAGTTCAAAAAAATGAAACAAATTAGTTTTAAATGTGAATAAAACAAAAGTAATGATATTTGCTAAACACGAAAGTAATCCAGGAAAACAAATACAGACAGACGATGTTCAATTGGAATATGTTACTGAAAATACATTTTTAGGAGTGATAATTGATAACAAGTTGCCATGGAAACCCGACAAAACCCGACCAGACAAAAAACCAACATTTCAAAAAGCCTCTCAATTATAAATAAAGCTAAGAATATTTGGATCAGGATGCCTCAGGACATTATACTGTTCTCTAGTACTCCCCTATCTCAGCTACTGTGTTGAAGGGCGGGGCTTAATGTTAACACTGGCCCATTATATAAATGGCTCCTTCTTACCATTGTTGGTATTTAAATACATAAAAAATAGCTTATTAATTATTTAGTAATGTGTGCTTTATATAAATGTCCCTAATGTTCCATTATTATGTGTGAATGTCGGTGGTGGTCAGGAGGAGGCAGCTGTATCCCCCCGGGGCAGCTGTATCTACCCCGGGGCAGCTGTATCCCCCCGGGGCAGCTGTATCTACCACGGGGCAGCTGTATCCCCCCGGGGCAGCTGTATCCCCCCGGGGCAGCTGTATCCCCCCGGGGCAGATAGCTGCCCCGGGGCAGCTTACCTCCACCAAGTATGGAGTGAATGAATAATGTAATACCATGTAAAGCGTCTTTGAGTGTCCAGAAAAGCGCTCTATAAAACCAACGCATTATTATTATTATTAGAAGTCCAATAGATTTTTAATCGTAGTTGTATAATGGGGTGGGATTTAATAAGTTATCTTCTTCCCACTCCTTTTCAAGCACTATATAATGAATTATTTGTGTTTTCTTGTGTACATGGCATTTTGTGTTTTCTTTTGGATATATTTAGGTTCCGAGAACGGAGGTTCAAGGAACCTATTGTTTTTTGAGAAATTATTTTTATTTTTATTATTTTCAAATGGCTTTTTGAGGCACTTCCCGGGCACTAAGAGGTGTCGAAGCTATCTAGCAGTGTCACATCTGGTGTCTAGTTATTATTGATTTTTTGCCGAAATATGTTTTCTTGTACACGAAAATGTAGTATTGATTTTATTTTATTTTAATTCTGTTCGAAACAAACAATAAAAATAGACTGAGATCAAAAATACAGAAATATCAAAGTTTACCACGAAGGATGGATTTACAGACGAAGATGATCGCAGTGCAAATAGAGCAGGAGGCGGTTCTGGTTCTGGTTCTGGTTCTGGTTCTGGTCCTGGTCCGGATGGACCCGAGCATCCTGCCTGAGGGGGGCGGATCAAACAGCCCGACAGATGCAGCTTTCGGTACTTTAAACAACCTGGTGCTACTTCTCAGCTTTATCTCACTCAGGCAAAGCGTTTTTTGATTTTTTTTATTGAACAAATTAAAATACAAATTTACAGTTAGGATAACAAATATACAAACACAATTTACAGATATCTAAGCACAAGTACAAGCAGAAATAAAAACTCTTTCATTCAAATACTGTACACTACAAATGCAAACGTTTTAAATCCGTTGATAAATCCAGGCTGACTGTTTCTCCATTTCGCACCGTGAGTAGGAGTATCTGAGTATTTACTCAGTACTCAGTAAAGTGTGTCGTTCACGACCTGCCGCGCCGCGCGTCACCGTAAACCCGGAAGTTGCATCCTCTTTGTGCGTTCTGGCCAATGGCAGCGTCTGTGTGATCAGGGCGGGGCCGGTGCGGCCGGTGAACGGACGTGTTCCCGTAGCCCGCCCTGGAGTCCAAATATTGGCCTTGGCACTGGGACAGGCCGAAACCGCCCAGAGAACGGCTGCGGGTTCAGGACGCCGCGGCGCGAGGCCCCGCCCACATCCGGGTTGCATGTCAGCGTCTAAAACCTTTATTGATTCAGGACCCGGAAACGCCGGAACAATGTGAGGAGGAGACGAGACGCGATGGGCTGGTGATGCATCAGACATTTACATGGTATATATATATATATACAGTAACTATATATATATATATACGTTAATTATGTTGAGTTAATTTACTATCCGCGCATTTTGTCATGTGCTTGTTGTTTCCTCTGCTGGGGGGGGGGGTGTAATGTCATTACCGGTGTTTGTTTGTTTGTTTGTTTGTTTGTTTGTTTGTTTGTTTGTTTGTTAGCAACATAACTCAGAAAGTTACAAATGAATCTTGATGAAACGTTGGGAATGTTTCCAGGAACAGGATTACCTTCTGGTGCTGATCCAGAAGAGATCCTGGATTCTGGATGAAGCTTCAGAACGTGTTCCTCAATATCTCGGTTGATTGTTGACCAATACTAATGGAGTTAATTAACTTTTCATGTTGGTGTATCAAGATACCGAGAACAATCTAGAACCTTCTGGTGCTGATCCAGATCACCATGGTGACGAGCTGCTTGGGGGAGGTCTGTGCTTGCTGGTCATCTATTTTTACATGGGAGGCTAGTAACGTCGTTGGGTATCTGCTCTCTCCGTCTCCACTGTGTCTTCTGTGTATTCTTTGAGAAGTGGTTCAGTGAAATGCATACTTGTCTAAGTTGTCCGTGTGTCAGAATACTACAAAAAGAAAGACAAGTCGTAATAGTCTGCATCTTTTGTGTTTTGTGATTTAATGTGTTGCTTTTTACGTAGTCCTTGTAAAGCAGGGACACTTGGCAGACTGTTGGTGACTGCTGCGGATGGTAGAAGTGTTTGGTGTCCAGGATGCAGGCGGTAAAGTGAAAGCACTGATTGACTGGCTGGACAGCAGCAGAGCCGAGGCCAAACAAAGGGACCATTCATATGAGTCTGGCACGCGGAGCTCCCACTGCAGGACATTCTAGTTTTAATATCACTAAATACTGTATGTGCTAAAGATAATGGAAAGATGAAAACAGATTGTAAAACAGCTTTCCTTTATTGGGGAACTGCTACTGAACACTGCCGACAGTCAGACACCAACATCCTCATGTATGAATAGAATTCTTTCAGTAATAAAACAAACTTGATTTTTATTGTGTTTAATGTTTTCAACATAAGAAACTTTAACAGTGTACTAAAATATATTTAAGGAATTGTCATGCATTTTGATCATACACAGAAACGAAACCATATATTTAAAAGAAATCCATAAATTACACTATATTTACACACACACACTCTTTGTATACTGTATATACAGTCTCACTTATATATACATTTACTAAAGGGCTGGTGCTTAGGGGAGAAAGGTAACTTCTGGTGCTTGGACATATATATGGGATATACAGTATACAAAAAACCCCTTGGTATATATTTATATCTACAAAGTGGAGAGTAAAAGCTTTATGAAACTCACCTCCGGCTCCCGTCTTATGCTCAACCTCTCCACAGTCTCACTGGTGTTACAGTCACTAGTGTTACAGTCACTGGTGTTACAGTCACTAGTGTTACAGTCACTAATGTTACAGTCACTGGTGTTACAGTAACTAGTGTTACAGTCTCACTGGTGTTACAGTAACTAGTGTTACAGTCTCACTAGTGTTACAGTCACTAGTGTTACAGTCACTGGTGTTACAGTCACTAGTGTTACAGTCACTATTGTTACAGTCACTAGTGTTACAGTCTCACTAGTGTTACAGTCTCACTAGTGTTACAGTCACTGGTGTTACAGTCTCACTAGTGTTGCAGTCACTAGTGTTACAGTCTCACTAGTGTTACAGTCACTGGTGTTACAGTCTCACTAGTGTTGCAGTCACTAGTGTTACAGTCTCACTAGTGTTACAGTCACTGGTATTACAATCTCACTGGTGTTACAGTCACTAGTGTTACAGTCACTGGTGTTACAGTCACTAGTGTTACAGTCACTATTGTTACAGTCTCACTAGTGTTACAGTCTCACTGGTGTTACAGTCACTGGTGTTACAGTCACTAGTGTTACAGTCACTATTGTTACAGTCTCACTAGTGTTACAGTAACTAGTGTTACAGTCACTATTGTTACAGTCACTATTGTTACAGTCACTATTGTGACAGTCACTATTGTTACAGTCTCACTAGTGTTACAGTCACTGGTGTTACAGTCACTAGTGTTACAGTCACTATTGTTACAGTCTCACTAGTGTTACAGTCACTGGTGTTACAGTCACTAGTGTTACAGTCACTAGTGTTACAGTAACTGGTATTACAATCTCACTTGTGTTACAGTAACTAGTGTTACAGTCACTAGTGTTACAGTCACTAGTGTTACAGTAACTGGTATTACAATCTCACTGGTGTTACAGTAACTAGTGTTACAGTCACTAGTGTTACAGTAACTATTGTTACAGTCTCACTGGTGTTATCTGCTTAGGCTGCCTGGGGTTCATGGGAAAAAAACATAATGCACCCCAGCTATATTTCGTACATCACCAGATGGCCGAAAGTTGTGATGTGTTTATGGTGAAACCTTGTTCAAATCCTAATATATAGTTTAGTTTAGTTTATTGTTTGTTTCAAGCAGAATAAAAATAAAAAATACCTTTTCGTGTACAAGAAACCATATTTTTGACCAAAGAAACAAAAACCCAATAAATATGTCCAAAACAAACACCAAAGGTCATGCACATAAAGATAGGAAACACATTATATCGTGCTTGAAAAGGAGTGGGAAGAAGAAAACTTATTAAATCCCACCCCATTATACAACTAAAATTTCCTATCTGATGGAATACTAATAATGGAAAAACAAAAAGGAACATTTATATATAGGATAGATTACTAAATATTTAATAAGCCATATTTAATATATACAATACAATATATTTCAATAATTAAATACCAACAATGGTAAAAAGGAGCCATTTATATAATGGGCCAGGATTAACATTAAGCCCCGCCCTCTCTGTACTGAGACAAGACTATGCGTTTGTAAATTAATTTAAACTTTTGAATATTTTGGCGTTGCTTGTGATCAACATTCAAACTATTATTATAATATTTATACATTGTAACATAGATCGGACGAGCTTCTTATTTTAATTTTATTTTTAACATAGAGACCCCACAAATAGGGACACTGTAGGGTGACCCATTAGTGGATACAGATAAGTTAGAAGGTATTCCATTATAATAAGGATTAAAAATGTAAGAAGTAAGTTCCAGGACATTTGTGTCGCCCAGATTCTGTTCCAGTGTGTACAGACTGTAGCTATGAAACCTGGATGTCAAACACAATCCATTGTTCATCGTCGACTGAATAAATATGTTGACTTTGTAGGATAGACTGTTAAGTTGTACGTTTATATCCTGAGCCAATCACAGAGAGACCAATCATCTAGTCTCTGATCACGTTCCACTACTGGATCTAATGCTGACTTGTCCTTGGGTCCAAGCCAAACATGCAATCTCACCTGTATTACGTTAACCTGTGTGCAAAATATGGACCAAATTCATTCATGTCTTAATGTGTCTGTAAAACGTTAAATGTAATAGAATTGAGTGATAAAATTATGCTATAAATCTATTTATCTTCCAGGTGTGCAGAGGACTTGCTTACACTTAATCCCTTAAATAAATGAAACTAAATGGAATAGAGCCCCAAACCTCAGATATTTTTCACATGAATCCCATAATAAAGTAATGACAGATATTAAATCTTTATGTAAACTATAGTTGACCATGCAACTTTATTGTGATCAAACAAGAGGCTAAAGAAAAGTTTCAAGTTGCATGGATGTTTCATATGTTTGTGTCGTCATCCTAACATAAAATACAAGGATTGAACATTGTCTGATGTACGATGCATGGAAACGTGTTGCAGAGAGGGGTTCGGTCTGCTGCCAGGTCCACTGAGGCGACAGGAAGGGGGCGGGCCCACGGGGAACAGGTGCTTATATACAGGACAGGTGAGAGAGGGGAGAAAGCAGATCCTGGAACTGTGGTCCACCTACTTTCTCACCTGACCGGTCAAGAACAGGTAAGAATCAGAGCTTGTCCAGGACTCTCCACAGAGAGGTCTTTCACTCCTACTTCAGTTTACAGATTCTGTGTAACTTTATAACAGAGTAGTATTGTCTGTAAAATTACTGTTAACTATTTGAAGTTCAGTAAAGGAAACTGTTAGAAAGGTCTGTGACATAACAAAGAACTATTTCAACCATTTTAGTCTTTCAAAGATGATCAGACATGATTCAGGAGGACAAAGTCCTGTCCGGACTGACGTCAGTTTGAAGACTTGAAAAACACTTTGTGATTTCTTTTGTGTTCATCATGTTCCAGAAAGCCTGCAAGGATGATCAGAGGGGAGCTGTTAATACTCTTGGTCCTGTTGGCTGGATCCTCCACCTTTGCAGGGGTTTACATCCCCAAAACTGGCAGGAGGATCCCCCAGACTCTGTCCAGAGGTCCGTAAGCATCTCTGAAGTTGAATTCTGGTGTGAAGTCATTGAACTGGGGCGGCTGTGGCTCAGTTGGTAACCGGCCATCCAGTGACCAGTGGTCAGCGCTTAGGATCCATGTGGAAGTGTCCTTGGGCGAGACCCTGAACCCCAGACTGCTCCCAGTGGGCCCACCGGAGTGTGAATGTGTGCTCGTTGGGCACCATGAAGGCGCAGAACGCACTTAATGTGCAGATCATTTAGCAACTGATGTGTTGGTCTGTCCAGGTTGGGGAGATCAGCTGGTGTGGGCCCAGACTTACGAGGAGGCGCTGTACTGGTCCAGATCAAGGTAAGAAACCGTTTTAGATGACAATGGCATCAAAACATTGTTTAACTGTCGCTTTGAAATTCACTGAGCTGATGATGAAATGTTTAGGAACAAACCTCTGATGGTCATCTTTCACCTGGACAACTGCCCTCACAGTCAAGGTGAGAGAGCCGAGTCCTGGGGGTCTGGCCTGCCGGCCACTAGGTGACTCGTGATTGTTGAATTAAGAACCAGCCCTGTTTTATAGTTGTGCGTTTGCTGATGTGTGATGTCAGACCGCCCTGATCAACTGTACAGTTCTGAAAAACCTGCTTCTCTTGCAGCGCTCAAAAAGGTTGTTGCTGAAGACAACGAGATCCAGAGGACTCTGGATGAGGACTTTATCATCCTCAATCTGGTGGTAAGTTACAGGACCTAAAAGAACAAGCCGGTCTGTCTTCAAGCTTCAAAACTAGGAGGAATAAAATAATTCAAACTAGTCATGATGAGGGTTTCTTTTCTGGACTAGTCAATAAGGATCACAGAAATCTGCAGTTGTCTCTGCAATGTGTGACATCACTGATGTCTCTCATCAGAGTCACAGTCAAAAGGACGTTTATCTTGTCTGCCGTCTTCGTTTTAGATCTGTCTGCTCATTTTTGTAATGAATGTTTAATCTGTTGCCATAATCAGAAGAGCTCCGAAAGGACATATAAGAATGTCCCACATAAGATTCTGTCTTCAGCGGTATTGTAAAGGTTCTCGGGGCTTTACAGTACTGTGTAAAGGTTCTCGAGGCTTTACAGTACCGTGTAAAGGTTCTCTGGGCTTTACAGTACTGTGTAAAGGTTCTCGAGGCTTTACAGTACCGTGTAAAGGTTCTCTGGGCTTTACAGTACTGTGTAAAGGTTCTCGAGGCTTTACAGTACCGTGTAAAGGTTCTCTGGGCTTTACAGTACTGTGTAAAGGTTCTCTGGTCTTTACAGTATTGTGTAAAGGTTCTCTGGGCTTTACAGTATGGTGTAAAGGTTCTCTGGGCTTAACAGTACCATGTAAAGGTTCTCGGGGCTTTACAGTACCGTGTAAAGGTTCTCGGGGCTTTACAGTACCGTATAAAGGTTCTCGGGGCTTTACAGTATTGTGTAAAGGTTCTCTGGGCTTTACAGTACCGTGTAAAGGTTCTCTGGGCTTTACAGTATTGTGTAAAGGTTCTCGGGGCTTTACAGTACCGTGTAAAGGTTCTCTGGGCTTTACAGTATTGTGTAAAGGTTCTCGGGGCTTTACAGTACTGTGTAAAGGTTCTCGGGGCTTTACAGTACCGTGTAAAGGTTCTCTGGGCTTAACAGTACCGCGTAAAGGTTCTCGGGGCTTTACAGTACCGTGTAAAGGTTCTCTGGGCTTAACAGTACCGCGTAAAGGTTCTCGGGGCTTTACAGTACTGTGTAAAGGTTCTCGGGGCGTTACAGTACCGTGTAAAGGTTCTCGGGGCTTTACAGTACCGTGTAAAGGTTCTCTGGGCTTTACAGTATTGTGTAAAGGTTCTCGGGGCTTTACAGTACCGTGTAAAGGTTCTCGGGGCTTTACAGTATTGTGTAAAGGTTCTCGGGGCTTTACAGTACCGTATAAAGGTTCTCGGGGCTTTACAGTACCGTGTAAAGGTTCTCGGGGCTTTACAGTACCGTGTAAAGGTTCTCTGGGCTTTACAGTACCGTGTAAAGGTTCTCGAGGCTTTACAGTACCGTGTAAAGGTTCTCTGGGCTTTACAGTATTGTGTAAAGGTTCTCGGGGCTTTACAGTACCGTGTAAAGGTTCTCGGGGCTTTACAGTACCGTGTAAAGGTTCTCGGGGCTTTACAGTACCGTGTAAAGGTTCTCGAGGCTTTACAGTACCGTGTAAAGGTTCTCTGGGCTTTACAGTATTGTGTAAAGGTTCTCGGGGCTTTACAGTACCGTGTAAAGGTTCTCGGGGCTTTACAGTATTGTGTAAAGGTTCTCGGGGCTTTACAGTACCGTATAAAGGTTCTCGGGGCTTTACAGTACCGTGTAAAGGTTCTCGGGGCTTTACAGTACCGTGTAAAGGTTCTCTGGGCTTTACAGTACCGCGTAAAGGTTCTCGGGGCTTTACAGTACCGTGTAAAGGTACTCGGGGCTTTACAGTACCGTGTAAAGGTTCTCTGGGCTTTACAGTACCGTGTAAAGGTTCTCTGGGCTTTACAGTACCGTGTAAAGGTACTCGGGGCTTTACAGTACCGTGTAAAGGTTCTCGGGGCTTTACAGTACCGTGTAAAGGTACTCGGGGCTTTACAGTACCGTGTAAAGGTACTCGGGGCTTTACAGTACTGTGTAAAGGTTCTCGGGGCTTTACAGTACCGCGTAAAGGTTCTCGGGGCTTTACAGTACCGCGTAAAGGTACTCGGGGCTTTACAGTACCTGTTACCTGTTCTTGATGTTTGATGTTTTTTCTCTTCCAGTATGAAACCGTAGACAAAAATCTCTCTCCTGACGGACAGTATGTTCCCAGAATCCTGTTCATCGGTAAGACATCCGACACATCGGTCAGCAGGTGTTGCCTTCTTTGATACCGTTCCAGGATAGTTGCTATGACAACACTTGGGTACATTAAAGGTGTATGATGTCCAATAAAACAAATGGCATTCTTGGCCATCATCAAACAACTGAGTGTTTTAACGTTTACTCAATAATATTTCAATTTTAGAAATACTTATCTGTCCCATTTTAAGGGTTAATGTTGTCGTTTGTAGTTTATTGTGTGGCTCATACTGAGGTTTGTAGACAGAATGAATACAAGAACACAAACATCTATTTTCTAAAACAACAAACTGATGTCATGTGATTTACTGCATGTGCCGCATGTACTATTGTACTGTATGTTCTGCATGTACTATGCATACTCCATGTACTTCTGTACTGTATGTTATGCATGTACTGTGCATACTTCTGTACTGTTCATACTTCATGTACTTCTGTACTGCATGTAATGTACATACTTAACTGTACTGTACATGCTTCTGTAGAGTATGCACTGCATGTACTATGTGTACTGCATGTACTGCGGCTGTTCTACAGAACAACAAACCGATGTGATATGGGTTGGTTTGTTTTTAACTGCAGTTTGTGAAACACAGTGCAGTCTTTGAAGTACTAAGAGCCGTCTGATGAATTCGGCTGGTATGAAGGCCAGCCTGTGATTGGTTGTCAGGATGCAGACCCTAACCCTAACCTTTCACCCACACACCCAACAATGTCTCCACAGACCCCTCCATGACGGTGAGGGCTGACCTCAACGGGCGCTACTCCAACCGAATGTATGCCTACGAAGACCAGGACCTCAAATTACGTACGTAACGGCGTCAATGTCTGCTAGCGATGTTAGCATTAGCGTACCTGAAGCACGGACATGACAGGTGTGCTGCCTCTTTCTCAGTGATAAAGAACATGAAGAATGCCAAGAAGCTCCTGAAGCGTGAGCTGTGATCTCATCACACAGTCCGCCTGCGAGTGTCTTCCAGTCGCCATGGTTTCAGGGCCTTGCCCCGGCGACTGATTCTACCTTTGTTATTACTGTTGTACATCCACAATGCCTTTTGAATAAAATGGAATCCATACAAGGTAGCTCGTCTGACGTTTCATTTACCAACAGAAACAGAAATACGGTGTGACAGTATATGTGGTGGGTACTTCTACTACAGCTGCAAATGAAACTAGAGTGGATAATCAATATCTATTTCATTATAATTAGGTTAGATGCAACATTACTGTCATTACATGTACTATCATGTTTCAGTAAGTGCAGCCTCATGGGTAGTACAGGTAGTGCGGTTAGCAGGAGCTAACGTAGCATTGCCAGTTTCTCCCTCCCTAACATACAAATCAATGTAAACAAGGAAGTCATACCTGATTGGTCGAGGCCCGGGTTAGCAACGGCCGCCAGCAGCGTCGTTAACCCGGGGCGCTGCTAGAAGCTGGGTTAGTGTGGAAGAGGAGGAAGACGGTGCATGAGCAGCGAGTTGCGTGGCCAACTTGAGAATGAAGAAATAAGGGACGAATATGAAGAAATTCATATTTTTAAAAATTCATAGTTTAAAATTGATTTTATTGACTACTGAATATAGAAACACGTCATCATAAACGGCTGTAAATAACATACAGTAGCCAACATGAACTGAATAATGGCCTACAGAATATTACTGAGTGCAAATGGTTGGTTTTGTTTTAAAGGTGTATTTTATTTCACTCCACGCAGAAATGAGAAACTCTTTGTGTGTCAAACGTTGTAAGATTCAGAACAGGACAGCTCAGAGTTAACAGAAATCAATCGTTCACTCAGAATGAGCTCGAAGAGCACCTGTTCTACTGGCACGCCACCTGCTGGTCATGTTGGGAAGCTCCGTTCTCCAGAGCCAGTATGTTTCTACTGGCACGCCACCTGCTGGTCATGTTGAGAAGCTCCGTTCTCCAGAGCCAGTATGTTTCTACTGGCACGCCACCTGCTGGTCATGTTGAGAAGCTCCGTTCTCCAGAGCCAGTATGTTTCTACTGGCACGCCACCTGTTGGTCATGTTGGGAAGCTCCGTTCTCCAGAGCCAGTATGTTTCTACTGGCACGCCACCTGTTGGTCATGTTGGGAAGCTCCGTTCTCCAGAGCCAGTATGTTTCTACTGGCACGCCACCTGTTGGTCATGTTGAGAAGCTCCGTTTTCCAGAGCCAGTATGTTTCTACTGGCACGCCACCTGCTGGTCATGTTGGGAAGCTCCGTTCTCCAGAGCCAGTATGTTTCTACTGGCACGCCACCTGTTGGTCATGTTGAGACGCTCCGTTTTCCAGAGCCAGTATGTTTCTACTGGCACGCCACCTGCTGGTCATGTTGGGAAGCTCCGTTCTCCAGAGCCAGTATGTTTCTACTGGCACGCCACCTGCTGGTCATGTTGAGAAGCTCCGTTCTACAGAGCCAGTAGATGCTCAAGGTGCTGCTGATGACAGACGTGGAAGCCGCGGGGCCGGACAATGTCCCCCACCCTGAAACACTGTGCCAGTGAGCTGACTCCTGTCTTCACAGACATTTTTAACACCCCCTGGAGTCCAGCCTGCTTCAAGTTCATTGATACTTTCCCCCATTTCAAATCACAACTCAAAACACATCTATTTAAAACTGCCGACTCCATCTGACACTAACTGACTAACTGTCAATTTGTATTTTTTTTATTTCCTTATCACTTTCTCAATTTATTGTGGGTTTTTTTTCTGTTAATTTTTCTTTTTATCTATATATGTTATTTGTGTGTATGTACATATCTGTACGCTGGCGCCACCACCAGGGACAGACACAGAGTGCAGCGCATTGTACGTGCTGCGGAGAAGGTGATCGGCTGCAAGCTGCCATCGCTCCAGGACCTGTATGTCTCCAGGACTCGGAGGCGTGCAGGTCGGATCACAGCCGACCCTTCTCACCCTGGACACGGACTCTTTGACCCTCTCCCCTCAGGCAGGAGGGTCCGGTCCATCCGGACCAGAACCTCCCGCCACAAGAACAGCTTCTTCCCCTCGGCTGTAAGACTCATGAACACGTAATAATTCTGTCCCGGACTCCTGAATACAACTTGCACTGTTCCATTTGCACTGCATGATGACGCTAGTTTTACTGCTGCTAATACACATCTGTGTAACCACTCCTGATGCTGCTGTTTTGTGATGTGTTCTGTACTTGTATGTTTTTTGTAACTTAGTCTATTCTTGTCACGGACCACGGCAGGTAAGAACCCAAATGCACGACAGTAGAGTGGGAATCCCAAAACAAAGCTTTATTTCCAGTTACCAGGGAGTCGGTCCAGATCAGCAGACAATTCCAGATAAGGGCAGGCAATGAGGCAGTTCCAAATATCAGGCAGAGGTCACAGACCAGGTAATCCGAATCGACAGGCAGACAGATCCCAAGGGGCAGACAAAGAGACAGAATCCAGGAATGAGGCAGGGTAGAAACACGGGAGGTCAGTCTGGAATGCTGGAAGGTAGGGAACATCACTAAATAGAAAAAAAACAATCAGAGATTGCAGACCCCGCCTCCAAAAGACTATTGGATCTTGTGAGACAGTAAACAGGGCTTCCGGATCAGAGGGGCCAAACCTGCTCTAGCTTGCTGCTCCGGAACGTACTACAAGACACCTTCTGGACTCTTTTTCCCATCATGCCATTCGTGTCCCTCCCTCTTAAAGTGGCAGTTTAAAGCACAGACACAATTCCAGATGTAAAAATAATTCTAGAATCTGGATCCAGATCCGGATCAACGCCATTCTCGGGGAGGACCGAGCCACGGACAGAACCTTGCTTGTGTAAAAATTTCAAGTTGATTGGGTTACTAGTTTTTGAGTTATGCGCTCGGACAGACAAACAGACAAACACAGACAGACAAACAAACAGACAAACAAACAAACACAGACAGACAAACAGACAGACAAACAAACGCACCCAATTGCAATACCCTCGTCTCCTCTTCGGCGAGGGTAACAATCTGGCAGTGAGGTGTGGCTCGAACAGAGACTAAGTAGGGTACAGGCTGATGGGAGATGAGTTACAGGTGATGACCGGAGAACAGGTGACGGGAATGAACTGATCGCAGGATGTGGATCTGAGAAGACAGGGGGAGTTAGTGGGGAAAGGACACAGGCCCGCCTCAAGGTGTGACAATTCTAGGGCGTACGCTACAGCCTAGCGCTGTAGCTTGCATTTATTATTGTTATTACTGTTACATGTTGCACCACTTCACAGAGACAATGTCCTAGTCTGTGAACCCTCATTGACAATAAACTACTTCTGACTCTGAAAAGTAGAGGAATTAATAATGTACACATTCAAAATGAGATTTCCAAGAAATTGATCCCAGCAAACCGACAGGTGAGCATGATTGATGTACAATGAATCTAGTGGTGGTGATTCCAGGTGTTTGTGGTTGGAACTGACTTCCATCTTTCTCCTGTGTGTCACTGTGAAACGTTCTTGTCAGACTATGTTCTGTAAGTGTTTGGTTCAGTTTGTAACAGGATATTTTGTATGCAAACTGGTCAAACCTGCAGTGAATATGAACCAGGTTTGTGTTTATTCCATCCACCAGAAGGAGAGACAAGACCCCCGTCTGGACGGTGGCTATGTGGTGCCATGACAAGGTCAGATACAAGGTTATTAGTTACCATTAGTTGGGAACGAGGCCCCAGTTTTCCCTGACAATGAGCTGCAGCAGCAACATGACGGGTAAACAGAGGATCAGTACCTTAACTTTTATAATGTCTCCACCTGCAGAACTCGTAGATCAAGTTCCTTTGACAAGAAGCACATTCTGAAGGAGACGGCAAGTTTGATCGTGAATCAAGCCTGACTTGTTGATGTTATAAATAATCCTGGTCTCTCAACTTGGCATACAAAGATATTAGTTTAGTGTTTGTTGCCTGTTGTAGATTAAATACGCAAGAAGCGGTGAATTGTTAGCTGACAATAGCTGCTGCTATGCAACCTGAAGCGGGAGAGACAGACACGGGGACACGGGGACACACGTCCACGCGTCCAATGACTGACTGACGTTATTTAACGGCCTCCTGCTCCTCCTGCTGGAGTCCAGCTGCACAGCTTGACCAGGAAAGATACGAAAACAACTAAATCCTTTCTCAACTGCTGAGAAAATATGTAATATAAAATAGAATAGAACATTAAGATATAAAAAACTATATAAACAATAGTCAGTATAAACGAGTCATCTCAGGGCCAGTAGCCCCAGAACTAATAACATCAGGACCAGTAACTGTAGATCCAGTTCCCCCAGAACCAGGTAACCAGGACCAGTAACCCCAGAACTAATACCCTCAGGACCAGTAGAATCAGGACCAGTAACCCCAGAACTAATAACATCAGGACCAGTAACTGTAGATCCAGTTCCCCCAGAACCAGGTAACCAGGACCAGTAACCCCAGAACTAATACCCTCAGGACCAGTAACCCCAGAACTAATAACATCAGGACCAGTAACTGTAGATCCAGATCCCCCAGAACCAGGTAACCAGTACCAGTAACCCCAGAACTAATAACATCAGGACCAGTAACCTCAGGACCAATACCTGTAGATCCAGATCCCCCAGAACCAGGTAACCAGTACCACTAACCCCAGTACCACTAACCCCAGAACTAATAACATCAGGACCAGTAACTGTAGATCCAGTTCCCCCAGAACCAGGTAACTAGTACCAGTAACATCAGGACCAGTAACTGTAGATCCAGATCCCCCAGAACCAGGTAACCAGTACCAGTAACCTCAGGACCAGTAGAATCAGGACCAGTAACCCCAGAACTAATAACATCAGGACCAGTAGAATCAAGACCAGTAACCCCAGAACTAATAACTTCAGGACCAGTAGAATCAAGACCAGTAACTGTAGATCCAGTTCTCCCAGAACCAGGTAACGAGTACCAGTAATCTCAGGACCAGTAACCCCAGAACTAATAACCTCAGGACCAATAACTGTAGATCCAGTTCCCCCAGAACCAGGTAACTAGTACCAGTAATCTCAGGACCAGTACTACTCTTCACCAGGTAGTGATCATTTGAAATCTCTGCTTCTCTTGGACAAGGTTATGGACAAACTGTGACTAGCACAGAAGTCCAACAACAGAATACCACTCGTTCATCCCAATCACCCCCCTCCAAGTCTCACTGGCACTGCCCATGTGATGATCCAGTACCCTTCCCAAAGACTCCAAGAAGGCCGGGTACTCTACCTGCCCCTGAACCAAAGCCGCAGGGAAGCAACCCTCTCGTTCACCAGGGTAAACGCCAAAACAGCCCGCCGCCTCTCACCATGGGCAACGCCAAAGAAATGTAGAGTCCAGCCCCCCTCGAGTGGTTGGGTTCCAGAGCGCCGGCTCTGGGTGGAGGTGAGGCCAACTATATTCTCAACCTCCCTCACAAGCTCTGCCCCCCCCCAACGAGGTGACATTCCATGTCTCGAGATGCTAGTCTCTGTGTCCAGGGATCGGGTGCCACCCAATCAACATGGCACCCATCCCCTATTGGTCCCTCAGCGGATGGTGAGTCCCCCGGAGCCATTCAACCCTATTTGTTATAATACTTATACCCTTTTATCTTTATGGGATTCAAAGAAGGTTTGAAATGCATTTTAAACACCCATTCGTCGTGGTTTTTGTTAATTGTTCTTAACTGATAGTTTGGCAGGATGAAAACAAAGAAGCGTGACATGATGAACATGCATTCTCTTTCAATAGAGCTCCGTCTTCATTGTTCCCATGGCAGCACAAAGACTTCTGCCTCACTGATCCTCTTCACTCATCACACTCAATCGTTATTGCCACAACGCCGAAAAGCTTGATCTCAAATTTCCAGTTTCTGCAATGTAAATATTGGCAAATGTGTGAGGTCAAATAACGCCTTTCAAGACTTTTGGGTTCTTTTTTCTACCTTTTCTCACCCACACTTCCATCGCAATGATGGGATGTAACAAATGGTTTTTTTGGGGGGTAACTGGATCTCATTTCGGGAGCAAAAGGGGAACAAACACCCAATACCTGTGTGTGTAATGACATAACTCGGACTGCTTTGGATTGGATTTATTTTCTGTGGCATCAAAGAGGAGAACGGCAGTAAAGTTCACACAGCCCTGGGAAAGACTCGTAAGGCAACACCGTGAGTTCGGCAGGATGAAGGCGGACAGGAGGCTTTGTCTGGCTACGCCAGGATTCGGATAATGGACACGGTGTGAGCTCATCCGCTGCCTTGGTTGCCTGGGTTACAGTGAAGTTTGTTTCCTTATGCAGAAAATCAAACATCCCATTACCAGAGTAAGAACAAACACAGCTTTGACTTTCCTTCCAGCAGGTCCGGACCCTGAAGCCAGACTTCTAGATAATAATACTACAATGTTATATTAGCCATTTACTGTGTGTGACTGGGAATTCCTCGTTGATGGGAAATAATTGCAATCCCCAATCCCTATCACGAGTGGGGTTCAGCGGGTTACCCACGCCTCTCGGCGAAGGGTAGACACACGCTGATCCACTCAGTGTGGCGCGCGTGCAGCCCCGGACATCTAAGGGCATCACAGACCTGTTATTGCTCAATCTCGTGTGGCTGAACGCCACTTGTCCCTCTAAGAAGTTGGACGCCGACCGCACGGGGCCGCGTAACTAGTTAGCATGCCGGAGTCTCGTTTGTTACTGGAATTAACCAGACAAATCGCTCCACCAACTAAGAACGGCCATGCACCACCAGCCACAGAATCGAGAAAGAGCTATCAATCTGTCAATCCTTTCCACGTCCGGGCCGGGTGAGGTTTCCCGAAGGGGCAGGCAACGGGAAGGTCCAAAAGGCAGGCAGGGGTCACAAACCGGGAATTCCAAACAGACCAGCAGACAGATCCCAAGGGGCAGGCGAGGAAGCAGAGTCCAGAGTCTATGTAGAGTCCGGGCTGATGTCTGATGTGGTGCAGGTGATGACGGGAGCACAGGTGACGGGAATGAGCTGATTGCAGGAGCACCGGGAGGTGAAGACAGGGAGACTTAGTGGGGGAACGACACCGGCCCGCCTCGAGGTGTGACAGCGTGTGGCGTAGAGGGAGTCAGAGTGACCTGAATCACCGCAGCATGAGCCTGAAACCGGCCGGCAGATTTCAGGGAGGCGACGATGAACGGTGTGACGATGATGAACGGTGTGACGATGAACGGTGTGACGATGAACGGTGTGACGATGAACGGTGTGATGATGAACGGTGTGACGATGAACGGTGTGACGACGATGAGCGGTGTGACGATGAACGGTGTGACGATGAACGGTGTGATGATGAACGGTGTGACGATGATGAACGGTGTGACGATGATGAACGGTGTGACGACGATGAACGGTGTGACGATGAACGGTGTGACGACGATGAGCGGTGTGACGATGAACGGTGTGACGATGAACGGTGTGACGATGATGAACGGTGTGACAATGAACGGTGTGACGATGATGAACGGTGTGACGACGATGAACGGTGTGACGACGATGAACGGTGTGACGATGATGAACGGTGTGACGATGAACGGTGTGACGATGAACGGTGTGACGACGATGAACGGTGTGACGATGAACGGTGTGACGATGATGAACGGTGTGACGATGATGAACGGTGTGACGATGATGAACGGTGTGACGATGAACGGTGTGACGACGATGAACGGTGTGACGATGAACGGTGTGACGATGAACGGTGTGACGACGATGAACGGTGTGACGATGAACGGTGTGACGATGATGAACGGTGTGACGATGATGAGCGGTGTGACGATGAACGGTGTGACGATGAACGGTGTGACGATGATGAACGGTGTGACGATAAACGGTGTGACAATGAACGGTGTGACGACGATGAACGGTGTGACGACGATGAACGGTGTGACGATGAACGGTGTGACGATGATGAACGGTGTGACGATGAACGGTGTGACGATGAACGGTGTGACGACGATGAACGGTGTGACAATGAATGGTGTGACGATGAACGGTGTGACGATGATGAACGGTGTGACGATGAACGGTGTGACGATGATGAACGGTGTGACGACGATGAACGGTGTGACGATGAACGGTGTGACGATGATGAACGGTGTGACGATGAACGGTGTGACGATGATGAACGGTGTGACGATGAACGATGTGACGATGATGAACGGTGTGACGATGAACGGTGTGACGATGAACGGTGTGACGATGAACGGTGTGACGATGAAAGGTGTGATGATGAACGGTGTGACGATGAACGATGTGACGATGAACGATGTGACGATGAACGATGTGACGATGATGAACGGTGTGATGATGAACGGTGTGACGATGAACGATGTGACGACGAACGGTGTGACGATGAACGATGTGATGATGAACGGTGTGATGATGAACGGTGTGACGATGAACGGTGTGACGATGAACGGTGTGACGATGAACGGTGTGACGATGAACAGTGTGATGATGAACGGTGTGACGATGATGAACGGTGTGACGATGAACGGTGTGATGATGAACGGTGTAACGACGATGAACGGTGTGACGATGAACGGTGTGATGATGAACGGTGTGACGATGATGAACGGTGTGACGATGAACGGTGTGATGATGAACGGTGTGACGATGATGAACGGTGTGACGATGAACGGTGTGATGATGAACGGTGTGACGATGAACGGTGTGACGACGATGAGCGGTGTGACGATGAACGGTGTGACGATGAACGGTGTGACGATGAACGGTGTGACGACGATGAACGGTGTGACGGTGTGACGACGATGAACGGTGTGACGATGATGAACGGTGTGACGATGAACGGTGTGATGATGAACGGTGTGATGATGAACGGTGTGATGATGAACGGTGTGACGACGATGAACGGTGTGACGATGAACGGTGTGATGATGAACGGTGTGACGATGAACGGTGTGATGATGAACGGTGTGACGATGATGAACGGTGTGATGATGAACGGTGTGACGATGATGAACGGTGTGACGATGATGAACGGTGTGATGATGAACGGTGTGACGATGAACGGTGTGATGATGAACGGTGTGACGATGATGAACGGTGTGACGATGAACGGTGTGACGATGAACGGTGTGACGATGAACGGTGCATACGGTGCTAAATTTACCTTCAATCTTAATTTAGTTAAATATTAAGGACTATTTTTAACAATCATTAATCCTAATTGCCTACAACAGACCCAACATCTGAGTCCTGACATTCATTTTGTTTCCTCACACCATTACATCTGTCCGTACTGTGCATGTGTGTGTGTGTGTTGTCACCAGCCTGTCTACACGTTGGTTCAACTATAACTGGTAGAAATGAGGACATATATTGTAGGTATTCTTCTTTGAGCTGCTTTTATGTCTTTAGATGGATGTAGAGGAGCAGGAAGCCATGTGATCCACGTGTCTTTGTCCGCACCGCGGTTTGTGGGCCTTGTGGCGAGGCCTACATCCGTCCACCGGCACTGAATGAGAAACGGGTGTGTCTGCAGCAGAGCTTAAACTCTCTTTGAGCCCATTGACTGCAAAGCACACATTTAGACAGACATCCAGCAGCAGGCACCTTTCACAGCTTAGGGCCTCAGAATACCTAAAAATAAAGCTTTGTATGCTCCTCTGTTGGCGCGTCCACTTATTTAGGATTGCAGAGGATTGATTTTTACAGCCTTTAATGTGGTGTGCAATCTCTCTTTGACGTATCCAGTGCAAACACACACCTCCTTACTGAAGCCGGCGTGTAGCAAAGAGGCAGCTTGACTCTCGCTAAGTCCCTGCCTGCTGTTGTTCTGGTCTCCGTTGCAACCTGACACTGTTGTATGTTACATGCACGGCTCTCCTCTGCAGCCCTCCTGCTCAGGTATGTGTGAAATCTGTTTGTTGAACTCAGCGAAGGACAATGAAAGGCCCCGGGGCTTGGCAGGATGTGGGGAGCCTTGGAAGGAACAGGGTCACCCGGTTCAGGCTGGTTTGGTATATTCAGTTCAGTTCAGTCTTATTTATATAACGCCAGATCACAACAGGAAGTCATCTCCAGGCAGGGAAACACAGAACCCAACTTGACCCACAAGAGCAAGAACTGGAGACGGAGGCAAGGAAAAACTTCCCTTTAACAGGCAGAAACCTTGGACAGAACCTAGGCTCATGGTCTGTCTGACCGGCTGGGTTGATAGAGAGAGAGAGAGAGAGAGAATGGCAGGTCGGAGGCGAGTCAAAAACAAGGAGATGGATAGGGAAGTGATAACGAGACAAAAACAGGATGTATAAATATATAAACAACGTGAAACAGAACGTGCTCAGTGTCTGTTGGAAACAAGACCACGCCTCCTTACAGGACTAGCAAAGCTTCAGGTTGCTGATCGTGTCTGGTGGGGCCTGTTGGCATCTTCAACCTGAGTCACTATTAGCATGGGTCAAAGGTCACCAGCTCCAGGGTGGCGGACATTTACCTTTATTCCTAAAGGTTGTTCTGATGCATCAGCTGAGGTCATTTAGTTTTATAAATGGTTGCGTCATTAGGAAACGGTTGCTGGAGACCGGGGAACCTCAAATGGAGTCGCCTGAATCCCACGGAAAAGCTGTGGGATCAGCCGAGTCGCTGCGCAGAGGCTCGTACCTCTGTGTCTCAGAACCTCCGCGGGACGCCGTAAGTCCACGCCGTTGTTGAGCTGTGATTGATGTTCAAGGGAACACGACAAGTTATTGAGACATTGACATTTTTTTGTTGAGGTATTATTTTTCTTAATTCTACTTGTCCCCTGAGGGGTCGCCACAGCAACCCAACCTTCTCCACCTCACCCTGTCCTTTGCATCGTCCTCCCCAACACCAGCCACTCTCATGTCCTCCCTCACTACGTCCATGTCTCTTCTCCTGGGTCGTCCTCTAGTCCTGTTCCCTGGCAGTTCCATCCTCAGCATCCTTCTACCGATATAGTCCCTGTCTCTCCTCTGGACATGTCCAAACCATCAAAGTCTGGTCTCTCTGACCTTGTCTCCAAAACGTCTAACCTTCACTGTCCCTCTTATTGTCTCATTTCTAATCATGTCCAACCTGGACACTCCCAAGAAGAACCTCAGCATCTTCATCTCCTCCACTTCTAGCTCTGCCTCCTGTCTTTTCCTCAGAGACACTGTCTCTAAGCCGTCTATCATGGCTGTCCTCACCACTGTCTCTAAGCCGTCCATCGTGGCTGTCCTCACCACTGTCTCTGAGCCGTCCATCATGTCTGTCCTCACCATTGTCTCTAAGACGTCCATCATGGCTGTCCTCACCACTGTCTCTAAGCCGTCCATCATGTCTGTCCTCACCACTGTCTCTAAGCCGTCCATCATGTCTGTCCTCACCACTGTCTCTAAGACGTCCATCATGTCTGTCCTCACCACTGTCTCTAAGACGTCCATCATGGCTGTCCTCACCACTGTCTCTAAGCCGTCCATCATGTCTGTCCTCACCACTGTCTCTAAGACGTCCATCATGGCTGTCCTCACCACTGTCTCTAAGACGTCCATCATGGCTGTCCTCACCACTGTCTCTAGGCCGTCCATCATGGCTGTCCTCACCACTGTCTCTAAGCCGTCCATCATGCTGTCCTCACCACTGTCTCTAAGCCGTCCATCATGCTGTCCTCACCACTGTCTCTAGGCCGTCCATCATGGCTGTCCTCACCACTGTCTCTAAGCCGTCCATCATGCTGTCCTCACCACTGTCTCTAGGCCGTCCATCATGCTGTCCTCACCACTGTCTCTAGGCCGTCCATCATGGCTGTCCTCACCACTGTCTCTAAGCCGTCCATCATGTCTGTCCTCACCACTGTCTCTGAGCCGTCCATCATGGCTGTCCTCACCACTGTCTCTGAGCCGTCCATCATGGCTATCCTCACCACTGTCTCTAAGCCGTCCATCATGGCTGTCCTCACCACTGTCTCTGAGCCGTCCATCATGGCTGTCCTCACCACTGTCTCTGAGCCGTCCATCATGGCTATCCTCACCACTGTCTCTAAGCCGTCCATCATGTCTGTCCTCACCACTGTCTCTGAGCCGTCCATCATGTCTGTCCTTACCACTGTCTCTGAGCCATCCATCATGGCTGTCCTCACCACTGTCTCTGAGCCGTCCATCATGGCTGTCCTCACCACTGTCTCTCAGCCGTCCATCATGTCTGTCCTTACCACTGTCTCTGAGCCGTCCATCATGGCTGTCCTCACCACTGTCTCTCAGCCGTCCATCATGTCTGTCCTTACCACTGTCTCTAAGCCGTCCATCATGGCTGTCCTCACCACTGTCTCTAAGCCGTCCATCATGCTGTCCTCACCACTGTCTCTAGGCCGTCCATCATGCTGTCCTCACCACTGTCTCTAGGCCGTCCATCATGGCTGTCCTCACCACTGTCTCTAAGCCGTCCATCATGGCTGTCCTCACCACTGTCTCTAAGCTGTCCATCATGTCTGTCCTCACCACTGTCTCTGAGCCGTCCATCATGGCTGTCCTCACCACTGTCTCTAAGCCGTCCATCATGGCTGTCCTCACCACTGTCTCTGAGCCGTCCATCATGGCTATCCTCACCACTGTCTCTCAGCCGTCCATCATGTCTGTCCTTACCACTGTCTCTGAGCCGTCCATCATGGCTGTCCTCACCACTGTCTCTAAGCCGTCCATCATGGCTGTCCTCACCACTGTCTCTAAGCCGTCCATCATGCTGTCCTCACCACTGTCTCTAGGCCGTCCATCATGCTGTCCTCACCACTGTCTCTAGGCCGTCCATCATGGCTGTCCTCACCACTGTCTCTAAGCCGTCCATCATGGCTGTCCTCACCACTGTCTCTAAGCCGTCCATCATGTCTGTCCTCACCACTGTCTCTGAGCCGTCCATCATGGCTGTCCTCACCACTGTCTCTAAGCCGTCCATCATGGCTGTCCTCACCACTGTCTCTGAGCCGTCCATCATGGCTATCCTCACCACTGTCTCTCAGCCGTCCATCATGTCTGTCCTCACCACTGTCTCTCAGCCGTCCATCATGGCTGTCCTCACCACTGTCTCTAAGCCGTCCATCATGCTGTCCTCTCCACTGTCTCTGAGCCGTCCATCATGGCTGTCCTCACCACTGTCTCTAAGCCGTCCATCATGGCTGTCCTCACCACTGTCTTGTAGACCTGTCCCTTCGTCCTATCACAGAGCACACCTGATACTTTCCTCCCCCCGTTCCAGCCTGCCTGCACACGATTCTTCACCTCCTTTCCACATTCTCTCCATCACTCTGCTCTGTTGACCCGAGGTACCTGAAGTCCTCTCCCTTCTTTACGTCTCTTCCTTGTAGCTTCACTGTCCCCCCTGGGACCTTCTCATGTACACACATGTACTCTGTTTTACTGCTGCTCACCTTCATCCCTCTCTTTTCTAGAGCAGACCTCCACTTCTCTAGATTCTCCTCTACCTGCAGATCACAATGTCATCCACCCAATTCCAGCTCCACCCAGGTTAATGATCAATTAACCCAAGGTGTTGGGTTAATTGATCATTAACATCCTGTTTCAGTGCATATTGACAATTTATTCTGTGTTTATACAGTATTTTTAATCTGTAAGTATCTGTATCTGTACAGCCTTTTAAATCTTGTTCCATAGTTTTACACAAACAACCAAAAGGCACGTGTTTCAAAGTAATCCGAGCAGCTTGGTGTTTAAAATCAAATCGCTATGATTTTCATCTTCTGAAGTAAACACAAATACCTTTTGTAGGTTTTCTGGTATACTCTGGTTTTGGCTTTGAACCTGATGAGTAACGTCTTGAGTTCTATTGTCTCTGTACGTTTCAATAACCCTGATTGGTAGGTTCTCCAGGTGGAACTTTATGAATGGGTCGGATTGCTCTCTTGATTTGTATATTAAATCACCTGAAAATCATCTGAGCAGATTACGTGTGCGTGATTCGGTGAGACGTGATTCATGCCGTGGATTTATTGGCTCTCCCTGAAACAGAAATGTCCATAGAAGGACAAGGAGCCACTAAAAACGGCGGTAAATAGCGTCAGACGGTTGCCAGGCCAACGGCCACCCAGGCGACCCCTTTCCCGCTGCCTCAGCCCACAGGTGTCCGGGTGGAGACGGGAGAGCCTGCAGGCAGAGGCTCCGCTGCACTCGTCTGGGCAGGACGGATTCGGGATTGACGGATGCGTCGGTTGTCAGCGCGCTCCTGTTTGCAGAGAGCCTGCGTGACGCCGACACTCTGTCACAAACCAGTTTCAAACGACTTCACTCAGCTAGTGTTGAAGCGACGCAACTGCGCCACTAATCACAGCCAATGAGCCGAGGAGCAGGGGCGGCTCTGCAGGTTCTCCCTGTGTCAGCGGGTTCTCCCCAGCGGGTTCTCCCCAGCGGCTTCCCCCCCAGCGGGTTCTCCCCAGCGGGTTCCTCCCCAGCGGGTTCCTCCCCAGCGGGTTCCTCCCCAGCGGGTTCCTCCCCAGCGGGTTCCACCCCACCGGGTTTCTCCCCAGCGGGTTCCTCCCCAGCGGGTTCTCCCCAGCGGGTTCCACCCCACCGGGTTTCTCCCCAGCGGGTTCCTCCCCAGCGGGTTCCTCCCCAGCGGCTTCCTCCCCAGCGGGTTCCTCCCCAGCGGGTTCCTCCCCAGCGGGTTCTCCCCAGCGGGTTCCTCCCCAGCGGGTTCCACCCCACCGGGTTTCTCCCCAGCGGGTTCCTCCCCAGCGGCTTCCTCCCCAGCGGGTTCCTCCCCAGCGGGTTCCTCCCCAGCGGGTTCTCCCCAGCGGGTTCCTCCCCAGCGGGTTCCACCCCACCGGGTTTCTCCCCAGCGGGTTCCTCCCCAGCGGGTTCCTCCCCAGCGGGTTCCACCCCAGCGGGTTCCACCCCAGCGGGTTCCTCCCCAGCGGGTTCCTCCCCAGCGGGTTCTCCCCAGCGTCCCCCCACCACCCGAGACAGAGCTTTGAAAGGTGGTCTTTCTGCGTGGGCCTTTGATGGACTGGCTCCGACCCCAAAGCCTACTGGGGTTTCATTGAATGAGTTTAGTGACAACGGATCTATTCTTCTGGCATGTATTACAGTATTACAGTATTACAGTATTACAGTATTGCCACCTTTTCTTTCAGCTGCAGACCTGCTTATCTTAAATAGTATTTGGAGCAAATATACATAGAAACATTTTCCTCAGGGTCGACCCATAAAATATTCACTACAGTGTTTTATCAGCCAGAGAAAAAACTACATGACAGGAGGAGCCGTGACCTCACAGGGTGGAGCTTGTGTTGGGTGGAGCTTGTGTTGGGTGGAGCTTGTGTTGGGTGGAGCTAGTGTTGGGTGGAGCTTGTGTTGGGTGGAGCTAGTGTTGGGTGGAGCTAGTGTTGGGTGGCGCTAGTGTTGGGTGGAGCTTGTGTTGGGTGGAGCTAGTGTTGGGTGGAGCTAGTGTTGGGTGGAGCTAGTGTTGGGTGGAGCTTGTGTTGGGTGGAGCTTGTGTTGGGTGGAGCTTGTGTTGGGTGGAGCTTGTGTTGGGTGGAGCTTGTGTTGGGTGGAGCTTGTGTTGGGTGGCACTTGTGTTGGGTGGAGCTTGTGTTGGGTGGAGCTTGTGTTGGGTGGAGCTAGTGTTGGGTGGAGCTTGTGTTGGGTGGAGCTTGTGTTGGGTGGAGCTTGTGTTGGGTGGAGCTAGTGTTGGGTGGAGCTAGTGTTGGGTGGAGCTTGTGTTGGGTGGAGCTAGTGTTGGGTGGAGCTTGTGTTGGGTGGAGCTTGTGTTGGGTGGAGCTTGTGTTGGGTGGAGCTTGTGTTGGGTGGAGCTTGTGTTGGGTGGAGCTAGTGTTGGGTGGAGCTAGTGTTGGGTGGAGCTTGTGTTGGGTGGAGCTTGTGTTGGGTGGAGCTAGTGTTGGGTGGAGCTAGTGTTGGGTGGAGCTTGTGTTGGGTGGAGCTTGTGTTGGGTGGAGCTTGTGTTAGGAGGCTAGCTAGCATTTCTAATATATAATGGAAAAGTGTCAATAATATAAAATGTAAATAGTTTTTGATACAAAACATTGTATTAGAAAATGACACCATTATGAGAGAACGAGGATGTTCCAGCAACATGAGAACATGAGAACATGAGAACACAACAACATGAGAACATGAGAACACAATAACATGAGAACATGAGAACACAATAACATGAGAACATGAGAACATGAGATCACATTACAGTGGAGCTGAAATCAGTCCTCTCGGGTGTCGTGAGTGTGGAGCTTGTGGTCACAGTGGACCGATCCGACAGAAACCAGAACCAGAACCAGAAGCTGCGCTGACGGCTAAGAGCTATTCATCAGGAAATGAGTCTTCCTGTGTTTAAGAGCAACATGCTAACTCTAGTTTTAGATATGTGGATAGAATTGGGCTAGCTCTTTCCTTCTGCGTCCAGCGTTTATGCTAAGCTAGGCTAATAGACTTTCTCACTTTGAATTGGTACTTAACATTCATCTATATTGACAAAAGAAAGTGAAGAGGAGTATTTAATAGTCCTGCTACATCTATAAAGCGCAGCTAATTATTCAGTAATGAACTCCTCATTGTGACTACTAAGGTTCGATTCCCCTCCAATCCGTCCGGCTGGCCCGTGCTCTACGCGAGGCTTCCCTCCAGCCCTCTCCTGGGGGGGTGCAGCCTTCCTGAGGCTGACGGACGCGTGCCCCGAGTCGTTCTGCTGTCTGGAGTAGTGCTTGCATTTACACGAGGTCACCACAGTTATCTTGTAGGTCCTGGTGCCGCCGTCCTGGCACTGCAGCTGGATCCGCTGGGTCCGTGTCCGGTCAATGACGCAACGCCACTCCACGGCATCGCGCCGGCTCCAGTACCGCCCGCTGTAAGCCCCGCCCCCGATCCAGTTGGGCAGGAGGTGGGCTGGCAGGCACTCCCCGGCACACACCAGCTCCTTGGTGGGGTGCACGCTGGTGCACTGGCCGTCGGAGACGTACTTTGTGGACCTCAGCTCTCGGCACCCCACTTGGCTTCGGTCGAGGCCTGCGGGACAGAGGAGGAGACAAACAACCCGGCGCTGAGTCGAAGGGCGGCTCTTTGACCAGCAAACGTCACCCAGGTATTGATACGTGCTGACCGTATTGATGAAACGGTAACATTGTACCCGTTCGTAGTGACGCTATGTCCGTCTGTACATCCTCTACCTGGCCCGGCGCCTGGGTAACACCTGCTGTGTTACTGAGGCGGAGTCACGTCCCTCCGAGTCCTCCACTATTGATACTGTACGGACAGGCGGGGTAGCCAGCCCCCCCCCCCCCCCCCCCCCCGATTCTCGCTGCACCCTCCTCTTGGGCTGTAGCTGTAAGTACTGCTCGGCTGATCCCGCCCCTCCCCTACTGAGAGACCAGCAGCAGCCTCATACCGGATCCAGGTCTCTCTGGGCTGCTTCGCCTGTGATCCGGGTCTCCCCCCTCTGGAGAACGGACCGGACCCCGTCCGCCCTGACGTTCATTCCGTAGATAACAGGGTGCACGTTTACGTTTGTCCTTGTTGCAGTGACAATAAAGACCAATCCTCAGAACGTAGCATCAAGAGCGTCGCCATGGTGATGGCAGAAAGTTGCCTATTCCATCCCGAGTTCTCCGGAAGCACCGAGGGCGGGGTCAGAGAGCGTGCGGGGCTCCTTGGACCGCACCTTCATCCAAAGAAAAGCTGCTGCCTCAGCAGATCAACAAAGTCACACACAGCCGTCTGCCCGTCCGTCTGCCCGTCTGTCTGCCCGCCTGTCTGTCTGCCTGTCTGTCTGTCTGTCTGCCTGCCCGTCCGTCTGCCCGTCTGCCTGTCTGTCCGCCTGTCTGTCTGCCTGTCTGCCTGTCCTCTGACAGCAGTGACCCTTCACCTTTAATCCTGGGACACACTCTCTAACTTTGAAAGTGACTAAAATAAAGATGACCTCACTCACGCGTAACCTCACCAGAGCGCGCGGCGTCGGCCAGCCGTCTCCCGCCGTTTCTCACGTGGTTGGCGTCCTCGTGAGCCGGGCGCTCTGGGGCCTCGAGGACGAGCTGAGTGTCCCGCGTCTCCGTGGCGTCATTGTGAACTGCGGCGCCGCTGCCCAGCAGCAGCAGCAGGAACCCGCCGGCGAAAGAGATCATGGCTCTAGCGGTGCGTTCGGGGACGAGTGGGGGGGACGCCGGGTCTGCACCTTATATATGAGTCACCTGACGCTCACACCCAGCGCACCTGCACAGCCGTCTCATTGTCTCTCATCTAGCCTGCAGACAGTCGAACAATACAGAGCGTCTCTCGTTGCTGTCTGTCTCTGCATTGGGCCACGGACTCCAGGTCCGTCCTGCTGAGGTCCACCGTCCTGCTGGGGTCCACCGTCTTCCTGGGTCCACCGTCCTGCTGAGGTCCACCGTCCTGCTGGGGTCCACTGTCCTGCTGGGGTCCACTGTCCTGCTGGGGTCCACCGTCTTCCTGGGTCCACCGTCCTGCTGAGGTCCGCCGTCCTGCTGGGGTCCACCGTCTTCCTGGTTCCACCGTCCTGCTGAGGTCCACCGTCCTGCTGGGGTCCACCGTCCTGCTGGGGTCCACTGTCCTGCTGGGGTCCACCGTCCTGCTGGGGTCCACTGTCCTGCTGGGGTCCACTGTCCTGCTGGGGTCCACTGTCCTGCTGAGGTCCACCGTCCTGCTGGGGTCCACTGTCCTGCTGGGGTCCACCGTCCTGCTGGTGTCCACTGTCCTGCTGGGGTCCACTGTCCTGCTGAGGTCCACCGTCCTGCTGAGGTCCACCGTCCTGCTGGTGTCCACCGTCCTGCTGAGGTCCACCGTCCTGCTGAGGTCCACCGTCCTGCTGGTGTCCACCGTCCTGCTGAGGTCCACCGTCCTTCTGGGGTCCACCGTCTTCCTGGGTCCACCGTCCTGCTGGGGTCCACCGTCTTCCTGGGTCCACCGTCCTGCTGGGGTCCATCGTCTTCCTGGGTCCACCGTCCTGCTGAGGTCCACCGTCCTGCTGGGGTCCACCGTCCTGCTGGGGTCCATCGTCCTGCTGGGGTCCACTGTCCTGCTGAGGTCCACCGTCCTGCTGAGGTCCACCGTCCTGCTGGGGTCCATCGTCTTCCTGGGTCCACCGTCCTGCTGGGGTCCATCGTCCTGCTGGGGTCCACTGTCCCTCTGTTCTCTCTGCACATACAGGTATTTGTCTCCACCTGGTGGTTCAATGCCACTATTTTCGTCAAGATTTGAGAGATAATGAGAAAAATGGTTTTGATGCCGCTTGTCCCTAATATGGCTGCTGGGTGGTGCTGGGGGCTATTCCAGCTGGCTGTGGGGGGCGGGGGGGGGGGCAATTAACTTAAGCTGCATGTTTTTGGTGGTGGGAGGAAGCTGGAGAACCGGCGAGAACCCAAGCAGGGAGAACATTCAAACTCTGACCCAGGTGGAATTGAGCCTTCAAGGTAACGGTGCTACCCACTGCGCTACCCACTGCGCTACCCACTGCGCTACCCACGGTGCTACCCACTGCGCTACCCACGGTGCTACCCACTGCGCTACCCATGGTGCTACCCACTGCGCTACCCACTGCGCTACCCATGGTGCTACCCACTGCGCTACCCACTGCGCTACCCATGGTGCTACCCACTGCGCTACCCACGGTGCTACCCACTGCGTTACCCACTGCGCTACCCACTGCGCTACCCACTGCGCTACCCACTGCGCTACCCACTGCGCTACCCACTGCGCTACCCATGGTGCTACCCACTGCGCTACCCACGGTGCTACCCACTGCGCTACCCACTGCGCTACCCACTGCGCTACCCACAGATCGTGCTTCCACTGAGGCAGCAAATTGTTCTTGAATCTCCTCCAGCAGTGAGTTGAGACCTTCTTGAAGTATTCTCTTAAAAAGAAGACAAAACGCAACGAACGCTTCGTCTCATTGGCTGATGTAATATACCTGTATATATGTATACACATATATGTGCTGTATATATATGTGTATATATACCTGTATTATATACAGTACAGGTATATCTGTAAATCATTGAATGCGCTACCCGCTTTGTCAGTTACCGGGTCGCGCCTGTCTCAGCAATCAGCGGCAATCCTCCTGTCCTCAGGAGGACAGGAGGACAGGGGGACAGGAGGACAGTAGGACCCTCTCACCTTCTGAATGTGAGAGGATACATCCAGAGACAAACACCACGTCCTGTGATTTCCAATCAGCCAATCACATGGCAGCAGATCAATGCTTCAAAATGATCTTCAGAAAGGTCACTCTGAAAGCAGCGTGGTTGTTGGTTCCAGGCCCGCTCATTGTTTCACAAGCTGCTGACCGACTTTTACACAATGTCCTCTGATGTCCTCTGATGTCCTCTGATGTCCCCTGATGTCCCCTGGAGTTACACATGTGAGGAAGGTGTCCAGCACCTTATTGGAACTTTGCCGTGAAGGGCTCAGTCAGGGGCGTCACTAGGTTTTAAGGACAGGGGGGGCTTAGCCCCCAGGAGATGCACAGGATGTGAGCAAATGTAGCGTACGAGCACAAAACCTCAAACGGCTAACAAGGACTGAGAAATTATACGTTATTATTATTTCAGTCTGTTTTAAACAACAACAAACAGGTTTAAACAGTAACAGGATGTTTACAGCATTAACAATAAATAAAATGGCTCAAATTACAAGTTACTTGCTGGATGGAAGCATCAAAGGACGCGTCTGTTTCTAAGAGTCGATCTCTCTGTTGTGATTCTGAAGCTCGTCTTCTTCAATGACTGCAAGACTGTGAAGTCTTTTCTGACTCGTTTGACGCAGCCAGGAATGCAACCGACGCCGTGCAACCGACGCTGTACGACCGACGCAGTGCAACCGACGCTGTGCGACCAACGTAGTGCAACCGACGCAGTGTAACCGACGCCGTGCAACCGACACCGTGCAACCGACGCATTGCAACCGACGCAGTGCAACCGACGCAGTGCAACCGACGCGGTGCAACAGACGCAGAGCAACCGACGCAGTGCAACCGACGCGGTGCAACCGACGCGGTGCAACCAACGCGGTGCAACCGACGCAGAGCAACCGACGCATTGCAACCGACGCAGTGCAACCGACGCAGTGTAACCGACGCAGTGCAACCGACGCCGTGCAACCGACGCAGAGCAACCGACGCAGTGCAACCGACGCAGTGCAACCGACGCGGTGCAACAGACGCAGAGCAACCGACGCAGTGCAACCGACGCGGTGCAACCAACGCAGTGAAACCGACGCATTGTAACCGACGCGGTGCAACCGACGCAGTGTAACCGACGCAGTGCAACCGACGCCGTGCAACCGACGCAGAGCAACCGACGCAGTGCAACCGACGCGGTGCAACCAACGCAGTGAAACCGACGCAGTGAAACCGATGCATTGCAACCGACGCAGAGCAACCGACGCAGTGCAACCGACGCAGTGCAACCGACGCAGTGCAACCGACGCAGTGCAACCGACGCAGTGCAACCGACGCCGTGCAACCGACGCAGTGCGACCGACGCAGTGCGACCGACGCAGTGCAACCGACGCAGTGCAACCGACGCCGTGCAACCGACGCTGTACGACCGACGCAGTGCAACCGACGCTGTGCGACCAACGTAGTGCAACCGACGCAGTGTAACCGACGCCGTGCAACCGACACCGTGCAACCGACGCATTGCAACCGACGCAGTGCAACCGACGCAGTGCAATCGACGCGGTGCAACAGACGCAGAGCAACCGACGCAGTGCAACCGACGCGGTGCAACCGACGCGGTGCAACCAACGCGGTGCAACCGACGCAGAGCAACCGACGCATTGCAACCGACGCAGTGCAACCGACGCAGTGTAACCGACGCAGTGCAACCGACGCTGTGCAACCGACGCAGAGCAACCGACGCAGTGCAACCGACGCAGTGCAACCGACGCGGTGCAACAGACGCAGAGCAACCGACGCAGTGCAACCGACGCGGTGCAACCAACGCAGTGAAACCGACGCATTGTAACCGACGCGGTGCAACCGACGCAGTGTAACCGACGCAGTGCAACCGACGCCGTGCAACCGACGCAGAGCAACCGACGCAGTGCAACCGACGCGGTGCAACCAACGCAGTGAAACCGACGCAGTGAAACCGATGCATTGCAACCGACGCAGAGCAACCGACGCAGTGCACTAAAGGACCTTTCACATGAGCAGCTGCTTACGGGCACTGTTAGGGCAACTTGGGTAGAACCTTCAGAGAGGGAAACATGTCCGAATCAAGGAGGTTGTGCGCAGACAATATATCTTTGGGAGAACATCCAGCCTCTGTTTTCAGGCCACCAGAACCTCCTCTGTTTTCAGACTGCCGTGTTTTGAGAGTTCATTTAATTGTGATACTCTAAAGAGGTTCTCACATTCAGGCCTGCATGCTGGATGCCTTTTAGTAGCTCTGCATCTACTGCAGGATCTGAACTCAAGCTATCATCCTACCCACGCAAGGGAAAAGTAACTCTCTTTTCACTGTGTCTGAGTTCCATTCAGTGCGTGAACCTGCAGGGTCCTCCAGGTCCTGCAGGTTCCTCCAGGTTCTGCAGGTTCCTCCAGGTTCTGCAGGTTCCTGCAGGTTCTGCAGGTCTCTGCCCCTGATTCAGGGAGACTGTGGGCGTGGCTCAGGGCTGTGGTTCTCTCATACAGCTCCATGGCTAATGCATCTGTGTGTTTCCCTTAAGTGTGTCACACAATAACTAAATGTTACTACCAGCAGTGATAAACTTACTTTCTTTATAAACTTTCTTTTATCCATTCTTCATCCATCCGTTCACGTTCTTCTCCTAAAGCTCTTCTATTCTGCTCTGTGTGCTTCAAACACGCTGCAGGGACCGACAATTAGCGGTCACAGGGAAACGTGGACTGGAGTTTCAGTGATGTGGGCATTCTCCATAGGAACAGGTGGAACGGGTTCTCTACCTTACGCCATGAAGTGAGGGGAAACAGATCCATGATCAGATTTAAGTCAATAATGACAGGTTACATGTTTATTTATTTAAACATATATTCTGGCGGCTTTAATAGAATATGTCGGCATTTTTGGTCACTGAACAAAAAAAACAACAACAAAAACAATATTTTTTATAAAACAACCCAAAATTATTTAGGGGGGGTTAAGAATGTTTTAGGGGGGCTGAAGCTGAACCCCCCTAAAATAGGCCTAACGACGCCACTGGGCTCAGTCCAGCGGGACGACCGGGGTGGAGCTAATAGTGGGCCGTGAGTCCACACGGCCTCCACGCCACCAGGGGGCGCTGCTCTGTCCGCAGACTTCCTCCCATCCCTTAGTACACGTCACACAGACACGCGCGTGTCCGGTTCCTTCTACGTGGGACGACGCTGGTGATCGGTAACGGTACGTGTCTTCTGTCGGTCCCTCTCGAGCTGCTTCTCTCGTGGCTCTTTCTAGAGACACGTCCCGGTCCCGAGACACGTCCCGGTCCCGAGACACGTCCCGGTCCCGAGACACGTCCCGGTCCTGGGACGCTCTGGTGGACGTACTAGTCCCAGTAAATGTGCGGACTGACAGGCTAATGAAGGACAGGCGTGTGTCCTCGGGGGACGTGGCGTCTGGAACAGGTTTAAGTCGCATCGAGTATTTGTCCCGTTAATGTCCCTTCACGGACTCCGTCGTTCGAGTTTAAATGTAAAAGGCTACAACGCGAGCTGCGGTTAGTGTTAGCTAGTTAGCCGGTTAGCATTAGTCTATGAAACGAAGGTTCCTCACTGGCTCAGCTAATTCACTGATGTAGGGACACGTCCCTGCTGATGGGGGGACACGTCTCTGATGGAGGGACATGTCTCTGCTGATGGGGGGACACGTCCCTGCTTCAGGAGCCCCTTTATGGACCTGCTGATGCAGGGACACGTCTCTGCTGATGGGGGGGACACGTCTCTGCTGATGGGGGGGACACGTCTCTCTGCTGATGGAGGGACACGTCTCTGATGGAGGGACACGTCTCTCTGCTGATGAAGGGACACGTCTCTGCTGATGGAGGGACACGTCTCTGCTTCAGGAGCCCCTTAATGTCTCTGCTGATGGGGGGGACACGTCTCTGCTGATGGGGGGACACGTCTCTGCTTCAGGAACCCCTTAATGTCTCTGCTGATGGAGGGACACGTCCCTGCTGATGGAGGGACACGTCTCTGCTGATGGAGGGACACGTCTCTGCTGATGGAGGGACACGTCTCTGCTGATGGAGGGACACGTCTCTGCTGATGGAGGGACACGTCCCTGCTGATGGGGGGACACGTCTCTGCTGATGGGGGGACACGTCTCTGCTGATGGGGGGACACGTCTCTGCTGATGGGGGGACACGTCTCTCTGCTGATGGGGGGACACGTCTCTGTGCTGATGGGGGGACACGTCTCTGTGCTGATGGAGGGACACGTCCCTGCTGATGGAGGGACACGTCCCTGCTAACCCTGTTTCTGCTGCTTTGTCTCCCGTTGTCCCC